>NW_027266518.1:0-81861 GCF_046630445.1 Rutidosis leptorrhynchoides | reverse complement strand
GAGGCAGATGACTTTAAACATAAATGTAGTAGTTCAATTTCTCATGAAGATTGAAATGTCTTTTAGGGAATGTTTACCTCGAATAAGGATGCACTTCATCACAATTTGCAAGTATGTAGCGATGAGCTATTGCCATTTGTTTTTCATCAATGACAAAGATTGTACTATCTTTTTTAGCTCCAATAGGATGACCGTTTAAAACAAAATAACTTGAAAGGTTAGGATTGTAGAAATTCTCTTGTACAGTGGGGTTTGATGCATCCCTCTTACTCAGCCTGCTATCAACATTTGAGTTCAAGTAATTTGAACAAAATCTCAGGCATTCCTCAACCAAATAACCCTCAGATATGGAACCTTCTGGACGAACCTTGTTCTTCACGAAACCCTTAAGCTTTCCCAACTATCTTTTCATACTATACATATGCCTGAAGTATACAGGCCCACCTGACTTGATTTCTCTTGGAAGATGCACTGGCAAATGGACCATCATATCAAAAAAGGTTGGATTGAATATTGTTTTCACTTGGAAGTTGATTTCAGCAATTTCTTTTTCAAGATAGTCCACATCATTCTCATCTATCACTTTTTGACCTATTGCACGAAAAAATGGGCTCAATCAGACTATTGGAAGGGTGACTGAATGGGGAAGCGTACTTGCCACAGCAAGAGGCAATATATGGTGAAACATGAAGTGAACGCCATGGCTTTTATATCCTGAAACCTTCAAGGTTTCAGTATTCACACAACGTGAAAAGTTGGAGGATACACTATCAGGAATCTTTACATTCTTCAACAGTTTGGAGAAAACTTTCTTCTCATCCTTACTCAGATTGAAAATAGCCTTTGTATATTTATATCTTCTCTTCTCCTCATCAATTAGAGTTGGATGCAAGTCTTTCCTAGTCTATAACTCCTCCAAGTCTAATCTAGCCTTCAAGTGATCTTTGCTTTTGCCAGGGATCTCTAACAAAGTCCCTAGTATTGAATCAAAAATATTTTTCTCAATGTGCATGACATCTAAATTATTTTGCACATTAAGATCAAGCCAGTAAGGAAGCTTGTAAAAGCATACTAACTTCTTCCACGGACCTTCAGGCTGCTTTTGTCTCTTACCAAATGAGTATTTGAATTTCAATACATCATTCAGCATTTCAACAACGATAGTCCCACTTAAAATCGGTGGAGGTTCGACATTCTCTACTTCCCCATTGAAATCTTTTTTTTTTCTAAACTCATGATCAAGGGTAAGAAATTTATGTGGCTCATGTAGCATATCTTCCCACTATGCGGTAATGACGTGTGATGGGTGAAGAAATTACATACTGGACATGCTAGCTTATCCTTTGTTGACCAACCACTCAACATGGCAAACGCTGGATAGTCACTTATTGTCCAAAAAAGGGCAGCTTTTAGAGGGAAAGACTCGTCTTTTGAAGCATCATAAGTATCAACCCCAGTCTGCCATAATTCCACCAGTTCATCAATCAGTGGTTCCATGAACACGTCGATGTCATTTTAGTGGGATGTAGAATTGGGTATTATTAACGACAGCATGAAATACTCCGATTTCATATATAACCATGGTGTAAGGTTATATGGAACCAACATGATGGGCCAAACAGAGTAGGAGGTGCTCATTGTTCCAAAGGGGTTAAAACCATCACTTGATAGTCTTAACCTGATGTTTCTTGGATCAGAAGAAAAATTGGGATATTTAACATCAAATTTCTTCCATTCCTCTCCATCAGCTGGGTGTCTTAACTTCCCATCGTCCTTTATCTGCTCTTCCGCATGCCACCTCATCAACTTAGTAATTCGTTCATACATAAATAGTCTTTTCAGCCTTGAAATTAATGGGAAATATCTCAATATTTTCCCAAAAATCTTTTTACTTGGTTTACTACCATCATGATCTATTGCATGTTCAAGCCATTTAGAAGTCCCACAAGTATAACACCTCGTTAAATCAACAGTTTCTTTCCAGTATATCATGCAATCATTAGGACATGCATCGATTTTTTGGTAGTCCAAGCCTAACTCGCCGATCATGGATTTGGTTTCGTGGAAAGAGTCAGGGATCCTCAAAGTTAGAATAGCCTCCTTTAGAAGCTCTAAAAGACTAGAGAATGAGGCATTGCTCCAATCGTTTAGACACTTGAGGAGATAGAGACAAATTGTGAAAGACAGGGTCGTGAAATTCTGACAACCAGTAAATAAGTCTTGATTTGCCTCCTCCAGGAAGGAGTAGAATTTCTTAGCATCATCATTGGTTTCCTTATGTACGTGGCAGTATACATTATTGACGAGACCTTCGACGTTATTATCATTTCTTTCCAAACCCTAATCCCTACTGCTATTTGAAAGGTTAATTATGATTGATTCCCCATGGTCAATCCATATAGGGTAGTCATCCATCCACCCATTAGCAATGAGGTGGTCATAGACCAGATCTCATTTAAACCAATAACGGTTCGAACAAAACTTACATGGGCACGAAATCTGTCCTCCTTCTGGCTTTCCCTTTGCAAATGCAAAATCCATGAAAGATTTAACACCCTTTTTGTACCCTGAAGTATATCTAAGGAGGTCTAGCCATGACTTGTCAATCGCCATAATGTGACACTGAAATAAGAATGGAATACTTATCAAAATCTAAACTTTATCCAGCAACACAATTATGTCGATTCATCTACATTTAAAAAAAAATAAATTTCCCATAATGAGCATATAATTTGATTCAATCAGTTCATTTATTTCCATTCAACAATCAAATTGCATACCTTATCAGATATAAACCAACAAGGCAATTTCCACCAGTTCGAAGTATCGGATGGCGAGTGTGACCAACTAAAAAGAAGAGTTACAATGCGTTCTGCTTCGAATCCTAAATTTGAAATAAAATGATTCCAGTTCTTTACTTAACTATCAACACTTTATAGAAATGCGTTCACCAGAATAGATGACGGAAGTGATGGAGAAAAAGATACGACTGAATGGTGAAGAATAGATGTCGAAATTGATCAGAATTGATCTTTGAGAGATGACGGGATAGAGAAGAATTGGGCTTTGAGAAATAGATTTCAGGTAGACTAATTAATTTATAAGTAAGGGGATGAGAAGGAATTTTAAAATTTACCATTCCAAAAATTATAAAAAGCCCGCCAACCATAGCCACGTTTGTTAAACCGTGCCCATGATAGAATGCCATGATTATTTAGTTTATACGGCACGGTTTGAAATCATAATCTCCACGCTTTACAGACCATGGCCAATGACTAAACGTTCATCCCCAAGAACAATTTCCCCATATGGTGGCCACCTGCATTGTAATCTTTCAACATATCCATTCCAGTTAAAATCAATCGAAAACATTATACCTAAAACATATATTTTAGATAAATAATAAGAACAAAACCAAAAATTAATAATCTGATTAATTTAACATTAATATCCAAGAAACAAGAAATTAGTCTTCCATTATGTTTGTTCAAAAAGAAATATTAACTACAACTGAGCCCTTCAAGCTATCTATATATGGCAGGTTCCTACTCGGAATTTTTCCAGACTCTAACCAATAGAGCAGCTGTACCATCATCTATCTCTCCAGCCCATTGTAGTATTATGCTATCTCCGACGGCTATTTCCTGACGTGCACAGAAGAGGCTAAACCCGAAGCCTGAAGTTCTCAATTTTTCTTCCTCCATCTCAACTGTCAGCATACAAGTGTAAACCGCATAAGAGGAAACAAGGAGAGCTTGTCTGACATGATTATAGCCAAGAGCCAACTCATCGAGCTGATCATTATCCAGAGACTACACATGTAACAAAAAAAAAAAATCAAATAAACAAACCAAATATATGTATGAAGATAGAATATATATATATGTCAAGCATAAAAATCATAAAATAAAGATGAAATCATACCAGTGGTGTCATCTGAAGATGCTGTAGATGCACTTCTCGCACTCGGATATGGGTACACAGTCTTCTCCGAACCTCAACCATAACATCCGACGGATAATTAAAAGGACTCTTGGTGACTATCTGAGTGTCAACAAGAAAAACAGATCCAATGATCCACTCACCAGCAAGTCCATAGTTAATTTTATCAGGAGGAGCACACGAGAAAACTTTAACTACGAGGTCGCTACCGCCAACCTGTTCATCAGCTTAGAAGTAGAGAATTGTTCCCGCCTTAATACCATGAGCGTGGCAGAAATTACCGATTCCCCGTATGGCTACTCTGGTAGTTATCCCTTCAGTTGTTTGTTAACTGTATAAACGACAAGAATGAGGGAAGTATTGCTTACCCTACAAAGTATTTCTTACCTCACTCATTGCAACACAACATAGCCATTCCTTTGGGAGCGTCTGAAATTACAAAGAGATAATAAAAAAAGACTTAAATTAACTAACCAATCCTTCATGTAAGTAACAATTGAAATGGCAATGATATTACATAATGATAATGTGCACTTACTATTGCATCAATCCCATAAATATGGTACTCTGAAATTAACATCGTAACCAACCTCCTCCTTGGAAGAATCATCTTCACCGACATTTTAGCCTGAAAAGAGATTAATATGCCGGAAAGTGTTATTCACCAATTCACAAAACTTGTTATAAAAATATAGCCCAAGCCAAAACAAAGTAAATCACAAATATCAATTTCAAAACAGAGTAAATCATAAAACTTCCAAATATGTTAATTAAACCAACGGCTAGAGATATATTTCCATTCCAAATCTATTAACTAAACTCTATTCTTTAAATAGTAACTTCAACTAAACAAATTGCATGTACATTTTCACATAAAAAACAACTCATACAACTATAACTATAACTACAACTATCAAATTCGATAAGAGTGCATTCACCCACAACAAACCATAAACTCAAAATAACAAAAAGTAGGACGGAATTGTACCTTAAAACCTAGAGAGTAGCGCGCACTGGCGAGGAACTACGACGAAAAAAACATGGAATGAAATTGAGACATTGATATCCTGGAGAGTATTTGACAGAGTCTGTAAAAGGAGAAATTAGGGTTAAACGAAGACGAGACGAACGGTCGAGTGAGTATTTATATGACTTTTGAGTGTTTCGATCAAATATTAAGTGAAATATGAAAAGTTAATATTTTTGTTCATTATGGCCACGGTTCTCTAAGCGTGACTACAACCTATTGCAACGATTTTTAAACCATGGTCATATAACATCGTCCACGTTTTTAGAGCAATCGTTGTGTATTTCGAAAACATTGCAAATCAAAATCAGTTAAAATAAGATCTAATAGATAACTAAATACTTTGATTAATTACTTCATGAGTTCATATGAAGTTAACAAAATATTTTAACTAAAACCAAAACTACAAGCACTAATTAATTAGAAGCCAAAAGTTAGAAAACGAAAATTAAATTAGTCATCATCTTCTTCATCATCGTCATCGTCATCATCATCATCATCCTCTTCATCTTCATCTTCATCAACGTCGTCGTCGTCATCATCCTCCTCTTCATCTTCATCATCATCCCCTTCATAGTCTTGGTCATAAATACCATTGCCTTCCTATTCTGCATTGCTCTGAGAACTATTCAGCTTAGCAGATGTTTGTTGCCTCTCTAATTCATAGTAGAATAGTTCGGAATCATCGGAATAGGAGAAGCTCCCTGACTCTATTGAAGATTCGTCATAACCGAACCGAAAAGCATAATAAGGGTCATGCCCTGATTTTTTCTTCTGATTTGGTGATGATGCGTCGTAATTATAATTGGCCCTCTTCCTCTTGTTACGAGATGGAGATTTCATGATTAATGTTGATTTGATTTTATAACCCTTCTTTTTTTGTATAAGTTTGTGTTTTGGGGATTAAGTGAGATTAAGTGAGAGTATTTATAGAGAATTGTGCTAATGATGTGAAAGGTTGTGCCTTGAATGAATACAAATGAATGTGAAGAGTTGTGTCTGAATTCCAATGAATGTGAAGGGAGACGTTCTGTTTTATTTTTGGTTCTAAAAAAAAAATGACATCGAACTGTCTCCACGGTTTTCTAAGCGTGGTGTATTCTCCTTTTACGCCATGTTTATTTTCCCTTATCAAAAAACCTTCCCATAAAGTATCATACGCCACGATTTTTACCCGTGGAAGAAAAATAAAACCACGCTCAAAAAATCGTGGCTATAGGTACCCTTACACAACGGATTTTTGGCCGTGGAGACGTGCGGCGTGGCGCTAGCCCTATTTTCTACTAGTAATATGGATGGAAATCTGATCTCGCGAAGTTGGCATGCCACGAACATCCACATCTACTACCCGTAAGATTAATTTGATTTGAAAATTTAAAGATGAACGACATAGATGTTATATGACACGAATAAACTAAGTTATCAATGGAGGAGATTTTTACAAAAGAGCTTCAAGAGGGTCATCAAAGTGAACAAGATTAGATCAACAACCTCAAAAGCATTAAATCTTCTAGCCAACGGATGAGTGATCAACAAGGGAAATTCGAGAGCCATAACTCAACAAAATCAACTGAAGATGATATCATACCTTGATTAACAGTGACGTAACTCTCAAGCAAAAATGAACGAGCAAGTTCAAGATCCTCGTTCACCGTGATTACCTATAAATAGGAGTAATCTTCTCATTTTCTTCGTACTCACAAATGAGAGAGAGAACTATATATCTAGAAAGAGAAAAGATCATCTATGTGTTACTCGATCCAAATCAAGTTCTTATACGATTTAACAATATATAAGCCTCCACTTATGGATTGAAGGGTTGAGTTACAAGAGGTCGTAAGTTAACGAAATTATTAGTTAAAGTGACATACTAGAAATGAGCTCTGGATGTAATTGCCAAGGATTGATTAATTATCCCGCAAGGATTGATTAATTATCCCTCATTGAGGGTGAGGTTTCATTTACTCAAAATAAATAAATAAATAAAATAAGCAGGGATGTAATTTTCTATGAGCACGAGACCATAGAAAATTTACACACTGAAGCAGATGATGCAAAATCAGCAGAAGGTGTTATCAACATAACACCAGAGTCAGATTCATCACATAATGCCACAAATGGAGTAGAGATGCCTGAATTGGAACAAGGGGATGATATAGAATTATTACAATAAATAAGATCCTAAAAAGTGTAACTTAAACACATCTTGTATATATATACACTATATTCCTATAAAATAGTATAACATTCGAAAATGAAAGATTTTTTATGTCCAATTTTACTCGATTGCAATTTGTCCCTTGTTACTACTTAGCCGTGGGGGGAGCAGAAGAGAGTGTAGATGATGGTGATGCGTCCACAAATGCTGAAGATGTTGAGCACGTGGAGCACGAAGAAGCTAGTCAACCTCAGTTGAGAAGTTTCGACAGATAGAAGGTGCCATCTACAAGATATCCCAGTTCAGAATATATTTTAATTATTGACGAGGGGGAGCTAGAGAGCTTCCACGAAGCACAGTCTTGTAAAGACAGAGACTGTTGGAAGAGAGCCATGCAAGAAGAGATGAATTCCCTATTGAAGAACAACAGCTTATGAGTTGGTTAAGCTACCAATGGGAAGGAAGGCACTCAAGAATAAGTTGGTGTACAAACTGGAGAAAGAAGGTGACAAGCTGATAAAGTACAAGGCTCGTCTCGTGGTGAAGGGCTTCGGGCAGAAGCAAGGCATCGATTTTGACGAGATATTTTCACCCGTGGTGAAGATGGGCTCGATAAGGATTGTACTTGGGTTAGCAACTAGTCTGAACCTTGAATTGGAGCAGCCCGATGTGAAGACTGTGTTTTTGCATGGTGATCTTGATGAGGAGATTTATATGGAGAAATGTGAAGGCTTCATGGTGAAAGGGAAAGAGAAAATGGTCTGCAAGTTGAAGAAGAGTCTGTACGGATTGAAATAGGCGCCTCGTCAGTGGTATAAGAATTTTGACTCATTCATGGTGAGTCATGGCTTCAACAAAACGGAGGCAGATCATTGTGTATACATCTACAAATTTCCTAATGGAAAATTCATCATTCTTCTCCTGTATGTTGATGATATGTTGATCGTGGGACAAGATGTCAAGGAGATCAACAGGTTGAAGTCAAATCATTATAAAGCATTCGAAATGAAAGATTTGGGACCAGCAAGGCGTATATTGGGGATGGACATCATCCAATATCGGAAGACTGGAAAGTTATGGTTGTCACAAGAAAAGTACATCAAACGAGAACTTGAGAGATTCAATATGAAGAACTCGAAGCAAGTCTCAACTCCGCTTGCCACTCATTTTAAGCTTAGGAAGAGAGCTTGTCTAACAACGGAGACAGAAAAGAGTGAATTGGCTAACGTACCGTACTCCTCAGCAGTCGGAAGCTTGATGTATGATATGTTGTGTACCAGACCAGATATTGCTCACGAAGTTGGCGTAGTGAGCAGATATTTGTCAAATCCAGAAAAGGTGCATTGGGAAGGTGTGAAATGAATCTTCAGATATCTCAGAGGGACCTCTAAGTTATGTTTGAGTTTTGGAAGGTCGAAAGTAATTCTGGAAGGGTACACTGATGTAGATATGGCGGGAGATGCTGATAGTAGAAAGTCTACTTCAGGCTACGTGTTTATATTTGTAGGGGGGAGCTATCTCTTGGCAGTCTAAATTACAAAAGTGTGTGGCGCTATCTAGAACCTGAATACATGGTAGCCACGGAAGCTGGAAAGGACATGGATGAAAAGGTTTCTCCAAGAATTGGGTATGATGCAACCGAAATACATAGTTTATTGCGATAGTCAAAGTGCACTAGACTTAAGCAAGAACACTATGTACCATGTGCGAACGAAACATATCGACGTGGGATACCATTTGATCAGACATGCAGTTGAAGACAAGTTGTTCTGTTTGAAGAAGATTCATACGGACAGGAACACAACTGATATGACTACGAAAGTCGTGACCCGAGAGAAGCACCAGTCATGTGCCGATTGGATCGGCATGACATTGTCTCATTAAATTCCGTTCTAGCATATCTCCTTCGCTTAGGGCTACAGGAGGAGATTGATGAGTATGCATCCCCACCTAATAGCAAAGAAAAGTCAAAGATCAATTCTAGACTTACAAGCTATTAGTTTTGCTATGTATAGGACGGTAGAGATAAAGGGAGGAAATCTACATGCCTTGATGAAATGCACAGCCACCAAGATTTGACATGGGAGTTGAAAATATTAATTAGGCATGTAATGTTTGGTACACAGAGGCAAAAATTTCCCTACAAAAGGGAGAAGAAGCTGAGCCATTCTTCATAACAAAATGGAGGACAAGCAAAAGAAGTGAGAGAGATTCTTTTGTAATATACTTTTGAGAAAAAAGAGTAACGCAGAAAATAGGTTCCGTAATTAAATAGTTAATTATGATACTCTAGTGAGAGAGTAGAATAGTAGAAAAATAATTGAGTGTCTACGATTGTGATATCGTAGAGAGAGGTGGGTACAAACACATAAGATTGTACGCGTTTTTCTACCCGTGATTTTTCTGGCCTGGCCATGTCCGTGGACGTAGCCCTAGTTCGAGGGTGAATCCGGTTAAATATCGTGTCTTCTTTATTTTATTATTGCTTGCATTATTTCGAGCTTACATATTGTTGTTGGTTCGCTCCGATCTTTGGTATAATTCCGCTGTAAGACTCAACGTAACTTAGTGATCGGCTGGTTAAGTGTGTATGCTCTATTTAGGTGGATCTTCTATATCAAAAATTTGCTTACCATAACTAAGCTTACCATAACTAAGTTCGGGAAACACACGGAACAAAAGCCTAACTGTGAATTTGAGATTTTGCTTTCCTTTCCATGTCAATGAAATTAGGGTTTTAAGCTTCACTTGCTGTCACTTGAAAAACATATGAACGCTGTTTCTGATTGAGTTAGAGAAGAAAGATGGCAACCATGATGACGGCCCAGCTTCGATGCTCTACTTTGATAAACGAACAGTTCAAACCTAAATCCGATCATCGCCGATTCAACTCCCACAAATCAGTTTCTTCCTTTAAGTTCCAATCCGTTTCATCTCCCAATCTCATCAACCATGGACTCACTACAAGATTCCAACACTATGCATTAATCGGCGGTGGCGGTGGAAAGAACAATGGAGGAAATTACGGCGGCGGCGGCGACGGGAGTTATGATGAAGGAGGCAAGAAGGAAGAGCCATCGTCGGGTTCTGGATTTGGGATTGTTGGCATGCTTTTAAATGGGTGGAGGGATAGAGTTGCCGCCGATCCACAGTTCCCGTTCAAGGTATTGATGGAGGAGCTTGTCGGAGTAAGTGCTTGCATGCTTGGTGACATGGCTTCTCGTCCCAATTTCGGTCTTAACGAGCTAGACTTTGTCTTCTCCACTTTAGTCGTTGGGTCAATATTGAATTTCACCCTTATGTATCTATTAGCACCTACATTATCTGCTACTTCGTCAAGCTTGCCTTCCATGTTTGCCAACTGTCCGACGAGTCACATGTTTGAACCAGGTGCTTACTCTTTAGTGGATAGGCTAGGGACTTGTGTTTACAAAGGCGCGGTGTTTGCAGCCGTTGGATTCGCTGCCGGCCTTGTTGGCACGGCTATATCCAACGGATTGATCATTGTCAGGAAGAAGATGGACCCGGAATTTGAGACCCCGAATAAGCCGCCGCCCACTATTCTCAATGCTTCAACTTGGGCTGCTCACATGGGAGTCAGCAGCAATCTGAGGTACCAGACTCTGAATGGAATTGAGTTCTTGTTGGCCAAAGTGTTACCTCCATTGGTGTTCAAGTCGTCTGTGGTTGTGTTGAGGATGCTAAATAACGTTCTTGGAGGGATGTCTTTCGTTGCCCTCGCGCGGGTTACCGGATCGCAGCCGGGTAAGCCAGGGGAGGAGGTTGCTGACTGAAAAGTAATTTAGTTTTCTTGGAATGCTATTTCCTTTAGTTGGATATATAGCTAATCACCCATGACAAACTGGCTTTGAGGATTTAGGTTGTATTTGGTTGCGTCTCTGGATTCTTGTCTAAGTTGAGCTGCGAGGTGTTGAATCTTTTAATTTTATCTTGAGCTACAGAAATCATTTTCCTGCATTTTGATACTTGTGGTTCTTATCATATGAATGATGTGGCTAGGTTTGGATAATACATTAATTTGCCTGTGATGAAATTGTCTTTCTTTTCATGAAACAATTATTGGATAATAATGAGGGCAAGTTTGCTTGTAAATAGTTACAATACTTTGGGATGGAAGGTTTATCCGCTTGTCTAAACAATGGATTCTTCTCCGATCATGAACGTTTGGACTAAGTGAGTTGTGTTCAATTTAAGCTATTAACTGTCAATTGTGAGTTATGCACAATCATTTGTATATTTGTCAAGATCCAAAGTATTCACTTTCTAGAACTTTACAGTCGGGTTTTGTTTTTGTTTTTCGCTTTCCCTAAACATTTGTACATATCATCGAGGTATGATGGTGGGGACAACACCGCTCACAAGATCACTTCCTGAAACATGGGAAGACGTATAGAGATTCCTGCTGCTCATTGCATACGACGAAGAAGACGATGGTATGCCACCGGAATATTCCAAACTTGATTGGTCTGAAAATGTCAAGTCGGGTTCAGGCATTAGTTTCAAGATGTTTTCCAACTCCCTGACAATCGTCATTATTGAAGGTCGCTTCTCAGGTTTGTCATGGCAACAATCTATAGCCAACCCTACAAATCTCTCCACACATTCCGATGGGTACGACCCCATTTTGCTGTCAATTATAGAGAACATCATCCCGGATTGATGTGCCGTATTCACCTCTCGGACAATATTCTTGCCATGTGATATTGGTTGCATTCCTGTCAAGAGTTCAAGAAATACGACACCGAGGCTGTACACGTCACTTTTATCTGTCAACTTGTGCGTCAATAAGTATTCAGGATCAAGATACCCCTGCATATTGCATCATTTTCGTCAATTATGGTACCTTCAAATGCAAGTAATTGATTATTGATGAATAAAACTTACTGGAGTACCCTTGACAATGGTGGAAACATGGTGAGGCATGTTCCCTTCATCGTCCAGTATCGGGGCGAGCCTCGACAGACCGAAATCGGCGACTTTCGCATCAAGTTTCGAGTCTAAGAGTATATTACTGGTTTTGATGTCTCTGTGAAAAACTGGTGGGTTTGCTTCAGTGTGGAGGTACATGATCCCTTTAGCAGAACCCAATGCTATTCGTAATCTCATAGCGAAATTAAGTTTTCTTTCTGCTTTAGGAGAAAGCCAATTACGCAGAGTGCCATTCGGCATGAACTCGTATACTAGCATCTGCAAATTGCATAAAACATCAAATTTCTTATAAAGTTTCCTCTTCTTTTAGATGTCTAGAAGTTTGTTGAACATGGACGTACCTGCTCCCCTTCTTCATCACAATAGCCTACTAACGAAACCAAGTTCCTGTGATGCAACCTTGACAGCAATTTTATTTCAGTCAAGAATTCTCTTTGCCTTGTAAAGATCCTTCTTCTGCACGCTTTATGGCGACGACTGAATTGTCAGCCAAAATACCCTTAAAAACTTTCCCATAACCTCCTTGACCAACTGTTGTGTCGAAATTGTTGGTCGCCGCAGACATTTCCTTGAATCTAAAGCATTTCACATCATCTATATTCATCGAAATCCTTGATACTGCAAGGAAGGAGTTAGTTACCAACTTACCCTTAAAAGTTATCTCCATCCTCCATAGGAATTCAACAAAAATGATCAATCTCTGAAGAAGAACTTACATAGACGTTTTCTTGAGAGTTCGTGCTGAAGTCTGGCTCGTCTTCTAGTGATGAGGACGGCAATCAATGTCGTCGTCGCAATAGCAGACACAATCGCCCCTAATATAATAGCTGCAATGATGGCCTTGCTGATTCCAGAATTTTGAGTCTCGAAATTTGCTGCAGCAATTAATGCAAGTCTTTATACGTTTACCAAAATGGTTTTGGAAATGTACAGCATGTAGTAAGAATAGAATACTTACTATCAGAATAAGGTCCAATGAGGGTGAAATTCAGAAGCTCATATGGTCCATAAAAGTCAGTACCGGGGAATCTCCACGACGTAAATATGCGTCTGATTCTATGAACTTCGCTTGTATTGAAAGTACTTGAGTTGGCTTTGTAGATAGGAAAAAGCTTCAAGTGCATCCTTAGACGAGGTCCTTCTTCCCACGCATGCGAGTCAATCGATAGTTGATATAACTCCAAGTCGAGAGATGTGGTGACATACATTTTGAAATAATCGATGTACGGGGGAAAATAGGAAAAACTCGGGCTCTTGAGTCGGTAACCAATTCTGATGGGCGACGCGCAATAGCATAGGATAGGAGATTCTGGCACGTATTCATAAAAGTTACCTACAGGGCATGCTTGTGGAGGGCAGTTCCTCGTTGAGTTAGTAATGGTCTCTGTCTCATCCCCAGCGTCATTCGATCCGCAGAATGGTCCTGCGTTTTTCGCACTCGCGTCGTTACACAACGGATTGCCTTGGAGCCTGAAAGAAGCTGGTAAATTGTGAGCAATTGGTTTCTTTGTTTTTGTCAGGATTTCGATCGACATACACAAGAAAGAATATATGGTTAAGAGGCATACATACCTTAAAGTAACGTTCTTTGGGGGGCTCAGGTTTCCTGTGATGTTGGACAGCAAGTTGCCTCTCAGATCACTGCATGGTATAAATATTAGTGATATTTTATCCATCATTTGAGAAGAAAGCTATTTGGATTGGATGTTCAGACATGTTATTTTTCCTAGTTATCTCACATCGTAAGCCGAGCTTCAGCAGAGAAGGTCTTGTTTTCCCAAATGTCATCAGGAACTGAGCCGGTCAGCAAGTTGTTCTCTAGAGATCTGCAGATTATGTACTTTTCAAATACAACACGATAAAAGATTCTATTAAACATTAGTGTATACAGTTTCCTAGGAAAATAAAAATCTCACAGTGTCTGAAGGAAACGGAGTTCCGAGAAATAACCGGGGATAGATCCATTAAGACTGTTATTTGACAGAAGTCTGCATTATATGTATACGTGGAGAAGTTGTTGGTCAGAATTATAGTTGATGAATGATGGCAATTGAATAAATCATAGAATTTGCATACATAGTTGTCATATTAACGGCAAGCTTGTTTGATGGAATGGACCCAGAAAGATGATTCTGGCTAAGATCCCTGTCACGAGAATAAGTAACATAAGACAATGATTGATTAAGTAACAAATTAACAAACATTGTCTACACTTACAAATAGTAAAGGTCTTTAATTCTGCTCAAGTCAGGAATAGCTCCATACAAACTGCAATTTCTTAAACTTCTGTAGATATATATATATATATATATAAAAGTAGTATAAATTAGTTGTAATTAATTTAAAATGGTTGATGGAATTTAGTGAGACACTCACACTTACAATTTGGTCAAGTTAGAAAGTTTTGCATAAGTTGATGGAATTTCAGATGTGTGGAAGTTGTTGTTATCCAGTTGGCTGCAAATCAAAACAGAAACAATACTTATTACTAATGTAGTGCAGTGTTGTTACTTAAGACGAGTACGTAGTGTGTATTGTAGAGGAGGAACATACAGAATGCGTAATTCTGGTAAGATTGATAACTCCGGCGGAAGATATCCAGACAATTCATTGTTGTCGACAAGCCTATATTAATTGGAATAAACCATTTACTAAGTACTAGTAATTAATAAGTATAGTTTAAATAAACAAATCGGGACTCACAAGTGAATGAGAGTGGATATATTGGATATCTCCGGAGGAATTTGACCACTTATTGAGTTATTGTTCATGTGCCTGCAATGCAAATGCAATCACTCCACTGAATGATTTTTTTATTACAATTAAGAAATAATGATCACACTTACAGATGCCTCATACTGCTCAAATTGGAAAATGATTTGGGTATGACACCTGAAATGTTATTCTCATCTATTTGGAGTCTTTGTAAATTCCAAAGGCTGCCCAGCTCTTCAGGTAATGATCCTGATAACTTGTTTCCGTTCAAAAGCCTACATAGACACATCATTATTTATTTACTTGTCGAATACCTCGGTCTCAAAATACATACTATTACGTTTCCTGTGCAAAATGCATGTAAATTTAGGAGAATTTTGGGACGGAAGGAGTAATATTATAACAAAGCAGAAAAGGAGGGAGGCATAGATCTTACAAGAGTACCAAGGATGAAATCCTGCCTATCTCTTTTGGAATACTTCCTGTTAAATCATTCCACATGAAATCTCTAGCATGAAGAACAGAGGAGGAGATATACATTAGCATACATATAGTATAAAGAAATACTATAAGAGTAATGGGGAAATTCCTAATCCTAACTCACAGTGTATGAAGATGAGATAGAAGGCCAAGCTCAGGTGCTAAGACTCCTGAGAGGTTCTTATTTAACAGTAGGCTGAAAAAGAAAAAAAAAAAAAGTACTTCAAAATTATGTATCTTTTAGATAAACAAGAAAAGAAAATTAGAAAGGGACGACAATTATTTTGAGACGGAGGGAGAGAATATATATATATATATATATATATGGTACAGCTCTATGACATGAAAGTAGCCATCATCATTCTCATCCCCAATGGTACTGTGGTTGCAGACAACACCAGTCCAGTTGGATGCACAAGGATCTTCTTTGTGGTTCCAATTTCGTAGAGACTTCATTCTATCGATTAACTTTGATTTTACAGCTAACAGCGCGCTAACTGCGAATTAAACATCACCTTTCATCATAAAACTAAATTTGGAAAATTAAGAGAAAAAAAAATGTGTATATATATATACCTTCTGTTGGATGAGTAACATTCAGAGCTTGTGCAGAACAATTTGAAATTGCCATGACTACTACTACTAGTATTACACAGACACAAATTCTTGTAGGAAACACGATCCTCATCACGATCCTCATCACATCATCACATCAAATTAACATACAAACTAAACTATATATTCACAACGATCACACAAACAACACCTTACTTATCTTGTTTCTTATTGAAATGAAACTTGCGCGTCAATGGTTGGCAAACACATACTTTGACTTTGCTATTTATTTATTTATTTATTAAAGGTCGTTCGGTGAATAATGACGCAGACATCCTTTTTCTAAATGTACTTCCATTACTGATATTGAAAAATTGAACACACTTTTTCATATGCACGTGGTTACTATAGTCACCATTGATTGGTGCGTGTATATCACATCTTGACATGAAACCGTGAGAAACTCAACTCTAATGTGCAACCCTTCATATAATTTAAGGCTATGCGCACCGAGTGAACACCAGTACACCACAACAATGGAACACCATAGTTGACTTCCTTTTTATTCCCCGACAAAAAACTAAAATAAAATAAACTAGGTGTTGTAAATAAATTATCATAAGGCATAAAACAAAAAACTACAAAAGGAGAAAACTTAGACATTATTATTATTCGTAACTTTTATATGTACAAAATGCCATTATTTATAAGTCTTAAAGTATTACAGATACATAATATAAGTTCAAAAGGGTACATAATATAAGTTCAAAAGTAATTAAGAGATTCATGGTAAATTTATGTATAGGTGTTGTAGAGGAAAATACCTCGTTATCACCTTTTTTTTTAGATCAAGTTAAAGTTGATTGTCTCTCACTATAATCATCTTATATTCTCTTATTAGAAACATCATTTGTTAATTTTTCAAAAGTCAGTATTATTATCACAAAATAACTCTTTTCATTATTGTTCGTTGTTAGTATAGAATTCATAATTGGTCAACGAAATAAACAATATTTCTTGTAGTTAAATAAATTATGCTTTCATAAAGTAATTATCGTCGCACATTGTAGTATCGCCACAATTGAAATTCTAAACAAGATGCTTTCTTCATCATGTCACAGGCAATGATCTTCTGGTTAGCCAAGACTTCCTTCATCAACTTCGTAATCACATTGATTCTAGAAGCTTATGACTTCTTCTCGTATCACTTGGTGTTAGAACAAATTCGTGGGATGATCGCTAGAGCTTTTTTCTGGTGAACGGAATCTTTACAAAACAGATATTAATTGGAGGATTTAATTTAAACTAATACCGAGTCGTGATTGTCGACTTTCCTTAGAGAATAATCGCCCCACTTCCGTTCCGGGTTTTTGCGAGTTTCTCACCAGGATAAAACGGTATTTATGAGGACAGCAATAAACGGAAATTGATGAACCTCCCTTTAGGAAAAACTAATGCAGTAAGCGTTTGTGAGCAAAATGGTTTTATGGAGAGTTTCTAATAATCAGAAGACAAGAAGGAGAAGAAGACGTTATTCTGATGATTCTTGAAACTCATCCCCTATTTATAGATTTCAAGAGATTTAATTGAAAAGGTATGTCTTTTGGTGGAAAGACACGTGTCCCTCTATTTGAATTATATCTCTTAATTATTCCAATATATTACCAAAATATCCAACAATCCTCCCCTATTTTGGAAATATCTTCAAAATTGCTCATACGCTAACATAAGAAATACACATAAGCAAAAGTATCTTTCAACTTGAACTTTTACTGTAGTGAGAAACGTCAAAGTCAAAGCGAAGTATCGGTGTACTTTTAGTATTGAACCGCGACTCCATAAGCTAAGACCGGACACTGACCACATGCATTCCTTAAGGACTGATATTAGTTCCTCTAGATTTTCCGTAGCACTAGGATCGCCGTGCGCTACATCCTGGTTTCGTAAACATGTCCGAAAAGTGAAACCTCCACACTTTCGATCGGGGCGGCAGCACCCCAAATGTTTGTATAGGTGGATCCGTAGACAAATATATATATCTGTTGTACAGGTTTTACAGTCTACATAACATCTTATCAAAAGATGTCGTTTTCCATTAAGAGATCTTATCTCAGCCATAATTCCAACAGTAACGAGCACTTCCTTTTGGAATGAATAATTTAAGTGCTCCAGACCACATGCAGTAACTTGTTGTTACCCATTGAACTGTCACCCTAGTGGTAGTGCCAGGAAGAGTAGTTGGGTTTCCATTACTGGCGGTCATCAATAGGTTTTAATCCCATTTCGAGTGTAGTAGAATATATCAATTCTCTGCCAAGACCCTTTGTTAAAGGATCTGCCAAGTTCTTGCAAGACTTTACATAATTTATCGTGATAATTCCTTCGTTTAGAAGATCCTTGACATAGTCATGTCTCAAGCTAATATGCCTAGATTTTCCATTATACACTTTACTGTGTGCTCTGGACATTGTAGCTTGACTATCGCAGTGCAAAGAGATGGCTGGCATTGGTTGTGGCCACAACTCTATTTCTAGGAACAAATTCCTCAGCCATTCTGCTTCTTTGCCTGCGGCTGCGAGTGCTATGAACTCTGCTTCCATAGTGGAGTGGGTTATGACAGTTTGCTTCTTAGAAGCCCAAGATATTGCCCCTCCACCGATCATAAAGATCCACCCAGTTGTAGCTTTGCTTTCATGTTGCTTAGCAAGCCAACTAGCGTCGCAATAACCTTCCAATACTCCAGGAAAGTTATTATAGTTTAACGCAAGTTCTTTCGTATTCTTTAAATACCCCATAACTCTTTTAACTCCATTCCAGTGTTCTATTCCAGGATTGCTTGTAAATCGGGAAAGACAACACACAGCGTATGCTATATCAGGTCGAGTGCAATGCATAGCATACATGAGACTTCCTATAATGCTGGCATATTCCAATTGTGCTATGGCTCTCCCAGTGTTCTTTTCCAATCTAAGTGACGAATCCATTGGAGTTGATGCTCCTTTTATTTCTAAATGTTTGTATTTATTTAGAACCTTTTCAACATAGTGTTCTTGAGAAAGACTAAAGCAACCTCCATGTTTTGTCACTTTGATTCCTAAAATAGCATCCACTTCTCCAAGATCTTTCATCTTAAATTGAGAGGATAGATACTTTTTAGTATTATTTACACCAGTCATGTTTGTTCCGATGATTAACATATCATCTACATACAAACAAATTATAACGCCATATTCTTTTGTAAATTTAGAATATACGCATTTGTCGGCATCATTATGTTTAAAACCATATGATAGAATAACTTTATCAAATTTCTCATGCCACTGTTTTGGCGCTTGTTTTAAACCATAGAGCGACTTGGTAAGTCTACATACCTTGCGTTCGTTTCTGGGAAGAACGAACCCTTCAGGCTGATCCATGTATATTTCCTCATCGAGTTCTCCATTGAGAAAAGCCGTTTTAACATCCATCTGCTGTACTTCTAGTTTACAGATAGACGCTATCGCTAGAAGTGCACGTATCGATGTTAACCTTGCAATAGGTGCATAAGTATCGAAGTAATCGATGCCTTCCTTTTGTCTAAAGCCTTTCGCAACTAGACGTGCCTTAAATGTTTGAATTGTGCCATCAGTATTGGTTTTTCTTTTAAACACCCATTTGCATCTTATAGGTTTAGAACCATGCGGTAATTCAGAAAGTTCCCAAGTGCCATTATGCATTAAGGAATCCATTTCGTCATTTATCGCTTCCTTCCAAAAAGCCGAGTCTCTTGAAGACATAGCTTCTTTGAAAGTTTTAGGATCTCCATCAACATTGTATACCAGCGGTATTTTGTTGATAACTTTATTTCTACTTCCTTCGATAAGTAGAATAACTTCCGAGTGATAAAGGAAATCAGGATCAAAGTTTGGTTTCTTGATCCTCTTACTTTGACGAGGCTCATCCGGAGTTTTCGGGACATCCAGATTTTCTGGACTTTCTTGTACCGAACTATTATCATTAGTATGATTTTCTATTTGTATATCTATTGAATCCTTTCCGAATTTATTTTCAAGGAATTCAACATCCTTAGATTCGATTATGACACTTGTCTTAGAATCTAGGATTCGATATGCTTTAGAATTTTCTGCATATCCTACAAATGTTCCCTTTAGAGCTCGAGGCCCTAATTTAGTTCGTTTAAGACCTGGAACCTTATAGTAAGCCACACAACCCCAAACTTTAAGATACTGCAAGTTTGGTTTTCGTTCATTCCATAGTTCATATGGAGTTACTTTAAATTTCTTTGAGGGAACGCGATTTAACACGTGACAAGCGGTTAAAAGTGCTTCTCCCCATAAATTTAAAGGTGCCTTGGCATTAGTGATCATTGAGTTGATCATTTCAACCAACGTTCGATTTTTCCTCTCAGCAAGTCCATTTTGTTGAGGCGTATATGGAGCCGTTGCCTGGTGAACAATCCCATTTTCTTCACAATATTGAGAAAATGCCGTAGAAAAATATTCTCCTCCCCTATCACTTCGGAGAGATTTTATTCTTTTACCCTTTTGATTTTCAACCAAAGATTTATAAGTTTTAAACTTTTCAAAAGCTTCATCTTTGTGTTTAAGCAAGTATACAATGCAATACCTACTGCTATCATCTATGAAGGTTATGAAATATCTATTTCCTCCCCTAGTTAATATACCATTTAACTCGCAAATGTCTGTATGAACTAAGTCTAGCAAATCAGATTTTCTATCAGCCTTAGGAAATGATTTTCTAGGCATTTTAGATTGTATGCAGATTTCACATCTATCATTATTATTATGCTTATATGTTATTAAACCTTCTTTATGCATATGATCCAAAGTTTTATAGTTAACATGACCTAATCTAGCATGCCATAAAGATGAGAACTCAACAGTATAAATAAACTTATAGTTATTATTGATACTTAGTTTGAACATTCCATTACAAGAGTATCCCTTTCCGACAAATACGCCTTTCTTAGACAATATCAGTTTGTCGGATTCTAGGACAGCTTTGAAGCCTTTCTTACATAAAAGATTTGCAGAAATTAAATTCTTCCTAATTTCCGGAACATGTAAGACATTAGTAAGGGTTATCTTCTTTCCAGAAGTGAATTGAATATCTATGCTTCCCTTTCCTAAAACGTCAGATTTTTGATGGTTTCCCATCAGGACCTCTTGTGCTGTTTTTACTTCTTCGTATTGCTTGAACTGTGCCTTGTCATTGCAAACGTGAACCGTTGCGCCAGAATCGTACCACCAATCTTTGATGTTCCCGGTTGATGCCGTGTTGACTTCAGAAATCATGGCAATCATATCATCAGCTTCAACCACTTTGGCCTTTGATTCTTTGGATTTCTTTAAGGATCGACACTCACGTTTAAAGTGTCCCTTTTTTCCGCAATGATAGCAAACTATATCTTTCTTTTCGTTTGCTGTCTTCGAGCGCTTTCTCTTTTTGCTCTCGGTTTTCTGATTAATATTGTTGACAGAATTGTTACCCTTTTCTTCGGTTACTACACGGCCCCGGGTTTCCTCTTCTATTAGAAGATGTTTGATCAATTGATCCACCGAGAATTCCTCGCTTGTGTGCAACAGTTTCTTCCGATAATTGTTCCAAGTTTCTGGTAATTTTGCAATTATCACGGCAACTTGCAATTGTTCCGGAACCACAATATTTAATTCAGACAGTTTTTGCACATACATTTGAAGTTCATGGATTTGTTCAATTATAGATTTATCAGATTTCATTTCAAAATGTATGTATTTAGCGCCTAGGAATTTATCCACACCTGATTTTTCGGAGGTGTATTTTGCTTCGATTGCTTGCATGATATCCCTTGGGCACTTCTTTACTGAGTAGTATTCATGTAATCGATCATTCAGAGATTGTAGTATGTATCCTCTGCATAGCACTTCATCTTCTATGCGTTTTTGGTAGGCCGTCTTCTCTGCATCTGGTGCATCCGGTGCCGGTTCCACGACGTCCACCAAATCCTTGTTTAGCACGTATACCAATTTCAGGGAAGTAAGAAGGAAAATCAGTTGATCCTTCCACCGTTTGTAATTGAGTCCATCGAATCGTGGCGGTTTTTGGACGTCAGCGATTTTGTTAATCTCCATTTTGGTGACAGTTTATTCTCTAAGATTGTTAGAACAAATTCGTGGGATGATCGCTGGAGCCTTTTCTGGTGAACGGAATCTTTACAAAACAGATATTAATTGGAGGATTTAATTTAAACTAATACCGAGTCGTGATTGTCGACTTTCCTTAGAGAATAATCGCCCCACTTCCGTTCCGGGTTTTTGCGAGTTTCTCACCAGGATAAAACGGTATTTATGAGGACAGCAATAAACGGAAATTGATGAACCTCCCTTTAGGAAAACTAATGCAGTAAGCATTTGTGAGCAAAATAATTTTATGGAGAGTTTCTGATAATCAGAAGACAAGAAGGAGAAGGAGACGTTATATATTTTTTATTCTTGAAACTCATCCCCTTTTATAGATTTCAAGAGATTTAATTGAAAAAATATGTCTTTTGGTGGAAAAGACTATTTGAATTATATCTCTTAATTATTCCAATATATTACCAAAATATCCAACATAATATATATTACAAAAATTCCTTTCATAACATATTTTTATATAAAAATAGATTTTTAATATTATCGAATCATTCAATAAATACAAACACTCTTACATGCTTGTTCAAAAGTAATAAGGTGTAATAAAAAAAAAAAAAGGTAATAAGGCGTACCCATTAATATTTTTATGCTTCTTCAAAAGTAATAAGGCATATATTGTACCCATATTAAATGTAGTTAAAAATTTATGAACACGATTTGTTACTAATTAGTTACTTATAATAATAAGTTTCCAAATTGGAAATTGAAACGGTTTCATAAGAGTCACAATAAAACTGATAGGAAAGGAAAGGACCACCTAGCTACGGTTACTTGCATGTGATGAACACGAGACACATACAGTTACTTATGCGTGGATTTTCCGACTTTCTTTTCTTTTCCCTTTCTCATTTCCAACATTATAATCTGGAAACAGACGTAATTTATTTTCTATTTAAACGGTTACACACTTCCACTATATAAAAAATTCATCCATAGAAAATTTTAAGACGACAACGTTTATTACTATTTCATTTTAAACATTGACTAATACGGTTTTTGTTGCTTGGTGTCCAGTGTACGCTTTTCTTGATTCTACTTGTTAATTTGGTCAATAGGAATTGATAGTGAGAATATGATTAATCATATTTAATTTCTAAACAGATATTTGATGTATGGAATTGCACTATAAAATTGAATATTTTACATGACATATATAGTTAACACCACTAATTAACATTAGAGAAGTTGTGCTGATGCCCAATTATTTAAGCGCGTTTCGTCACATATCTATAGATTCAACTAATCATGAGTACCAAATAGTATATATGAAATCTTACTTAGGAAATTCTAATTCATTTATTACGATAGCTCCCCATCACATATCGATTGCATGATTGGATATAAATCATATTATATATATACATGAATCAAATAACAATATCATAACTTATGTAGTACGTATAATTTATTATCCAATTTATTATATTAATATCAATTCTAGTGGATAAAACATTTGTAAATAACGCTTAAAAAAAAAAAAAAAAACTTGTAATGGAAAGTATATATAGTAGGTCCCATGCAATTGTCCATCGTCACCTTCCACCATTAAATGTACACGCCAAGGACAATATACATTATGAGAAATTTTTGGATATATATTTCCCTTTACCCAAGATACATCTATAGTAGGGCATTCATTAAATATTGACCATATGTAATGTTGTGACTTGATTTTCTCCACTAAGTCTATGTTTATCTTGTAATTATGTGGAAGGGAATGTGAGAAATCAATATAAAATGTATGTGGTTAAACAAATCCTAACCAAATCCCACTCTTGGGATTATTTTAATGCTTGATCATGCATGGATTTAAATTTGCAACCTAATTAAACGTATATCTCTTTCTTCTAATAGGTTTAAACGTCTTTACAAACACTATGGCTTCTTAATTCCTCATACATAATTTGCGTATAGTATGTTTAATTAGAGTCTATATCCAATGACTCGGGTCAATTTCCACAAAATTCTAGAATCAAAAGATAAAAAAGTTAATTTCATTGACAAACGAAGTCGCTGTATTAGAATAATGTACAATTGAGGTTGATTGCTAGCTAGTTGCTCCATTATGATTACTTTGAGAAAATATATTGTGTTAATTACATAATTTGAGACTCTTAAATGAGAAACAATCTATCAACATCAATTACACAAATTGGCAAATTAATAGAAAGAAAATTAATATGCAAGTTTAGGTAACAAAAAATGATTGACCTGGCTATTTTTATCTGAGAGTACTTTCAAATTTTATTATTTCAGCTTGACATAGTGATTATCAAAGTAAAATAATTACTTTGTTGGAATACAAAACAAAGCTTCGCACAAGATATATATAGATCAAAAACTCGGCTCTCAATCATGAATCATGTAGAGTTCGATTATTATTTTTTAAGGAGTACCCTATAATCTATATATTGTTCTATGTGGGTGAACATACTTTTGACAAATTTTAAAGAATAATGAGGATACTATATACTTTCAAAAAAAATGAGGATGATATATTTTAAGCCTCTAGACTTTTAACTTAAAATCTAGAAAAATAATAGCCTCGATTCTTATCCTCATTTTTTTCCCTTCTTTAAGTGAAGGAAAGATTTAGTTTACCGTAAGTTTTAATTTCAGCAATATCGATGATTTATGATTAAAGATGACGAATATGTCACAATTCTAAATATTTTTTTAATAAAAATTAGAGTAATTTGCAACAAAAGAAAAGGTGTTTCGTTGATGAAAATCTACTGGTGAAAGGAGTACTAGTAAAATGATTACTTTGTTAAACGACAATAATATTGCAACCAATTAAATTGGTGTTTTTAAGTCGGCTTCGGGGATCAGCATTTGTTTGTCGTGGAAATCTTAAAAATCACAAAATCCCATAAGAATAATTGATTTTAATAAGGTTTTCGAAATTAAAATGTCTAAAATTTTTAAAAATAGTATTTTTGTCATTTTTTCAAGGAGATCCGAATTTTGGACATGAAAAATCATTTTGAGTTTGAAGAACATGAAAAAAAAGTTTTGGAATGATTATATGATGCCATAAGTCCTTTAGAAATAATGAAAGATGAAATTTTGATTCATAAATAATACTAACTGCACTAAATTTTATTCAAAAAACTAAAACATAAATTAAAAAAACGGAAATACACTTGAAATCTACATATTTTTTAATTTAAAAGCTCCAATTTTTATTAGAAAAACCGAGAACTATCTATTACAAAAAAATACAAAAACTTAAATAGATAAAAGAAAAAATCATAATCCTCACTTTTCTAAAAAATCAATAGCAATAGAGATGCATTTCTAATCATAAAATATTGTTTGGGCATCACTCTCACCGTCTTGACTATCCAAATCAAAGTGCAGAATATTCACACTGATCCCTACAAAATTATAATTTTACAGTATGATCGTTTTATTTTATTCTTTTTCAAAACATCTCTTCTTTCTTCATTAATCACCAAATTAAATTTCAACAATTTGTACAGTGATTACCTACCACTCAAATTAGGTTAGGATGGTTAGTAGTAAAATTAAGTATCGATCAGTTGTTGTGTCCATTTTTCCTAGTATGGATAAGACTTAATTCCATAAGTTCTAGTGAAACTTCGATAGAAGGTACAATTCCAACAATCATTTCTACCATTAACTATCAATTAGCATTAACATGCAAAATGATCTTAAGTACATCCGCATTTCCGTAAAACATTTTTGAAATACCTTTTTTTTTTTTTTTTTCCCTGAAATACATTTCCGTAAAACTTAACGTATGTATGATCTTGTCTTTTAATCGATCAATTCCCACTCCCATATATAATTTATGGTCGATGCACTATTATTCTATCAAATACCTTTTATTCCCTATATGAAATACTTGATTCCGAAGTATCGCTCCACATCTTTAACTTCTCATTTATCCCTTCTATATATTCTTAAAACGATATCATGATCTAAACCTATAGTTTGCAGTGTATGTATATTCTACTGGTGTAAATATAAATATTTATAATGATAGAGGATATAATTAAGTCTCGTTCTATTGTTTTCGAACGATAATGTGAAAGCATGGAATGGTGGTGGATAAGGTACTCGAGTAGAAGCTTGGAATAAATAATGAGAGGGAATAGGGTTTTTTAATTTATTTTATTATTTGAAGATGGACACCAAGGTGGTTTGATGGTTTGATTTATTAACTATAAATTAATGAATGAGGATCATAGCTAGTTTAAAACTGAAATATTTCAAAAAGAAAATGAAATATAATAATAATAGAAGGAGTAGTTGTACGGATGGAGCCACCTCTAATTTGATCAGTGGGATAATGTTGGAATCTTTTGTCACACCAACATAATATATTTTTGTAAGCAACTATCTTATTTTACAAGATAAAGAGGGAGCACATATACTATGCTTGGATATATTATAAGATATTGTTTGTTTTAATTTATTCTAAGGATATATTATAAGAAAAATGGAATATGGTCCGTAAGATAATATTGGAATCCTAACTGAGAATTATTAATTCGGAAAGTTAAACAATTAGTAATCACTAAGTAGTGCTTACTTACGATTAAAAGATTTAAATGTAGGGTAACACGAATTTGTTCTATAAGTGTATTAATTTATGTGTCCAAGCTACATAGAAAATTGTTTCATCGTATGAGATCAATTTAAAGACTATTCACAATTTTTCTTCTGAAGTATCAAAAAAGAAGAAGAAAAAGACGAACAATTTTAAGCTTGCGCACGCCTAATCTTTCGGACATTTAAATATGCAACAATTATTAAGCAACGAAAGGAGTGGCCAAAGTACAAATTTAATGTCATTTGTGCACAAGTTTATTGCATTTTTTATTTTTTTATGTAAAAGTTTATTGTCATTTATTGATATTCTTCGATTGCTACATATTAAATTATTATTTATTAGCATGATTAATTTGATTGCATTGGGTGTATTTATCTTTGCTACGTAAGACCTAAACCACGTGACTTTCTAGGGTGTCTTCATAGTTACAAACATTTTGAGAAAGAGTAACGAATTAACCAGTCCCATATCATCAAGCAAGTAGTGTTTCACTTTCCTACTTTTCTTTTTGGTTCCAATCATAATAGCTAGGCTAGGATTGACGCCGGACAATATTCCGTGAAGAAATCAAAAGCATTTAATTTATAATTAATTGGACCATCTAAATTTCTTATCAGCAACCACTCATACATAGCTAATTATACATGTAGTCCTCTCTATCAATATTAATATAGTTCAATAAAACAAAAATATAAAGTAATTTAAGTTGAAGGAAATACGTTTCTCTCATTATAAATCATAGTCAGTCATTGTTTGGATATAGTAGCGAAAAAATGGCTAGATTGGTCAAATATCCTGTTGAATATTGACTGTATTAGGTCCAAGAGGGGTCAAATTTGAAGACAATCGAAAGTAAGTTAAAATGGTCCAGTGAATCGGAAATTCATGAAAAGGCGTTGTCTCAAGTTAATTTAAAGAGGCATACAGCCAGCTAGGTTGCCTTTAATTGGTCACATTATATATATATATACTTATATCAAACACCTGATCCATTCATTCAGGAAGAAGCAATTATAAATTTATGTGGCGTGGTCCAAATGACAACAAAAATCCACCATGTGCTTTGCTTTAGGCCTGGCAAACCAACAAATTTTGAGCATTTTATTTTGGCTCTTTATATCTTGATTGAGATTGAAATATTTTATAAACAGCGCACAAAATATGATATTATAATCAGAATGGGTTCTACTTTGCTCGTAATTAAATGTATTATTTTCACTCGATTAATTACTGTTTTATATAAAATCCATTATCAAGTATGCTCAAATTCAAGGCATATTCATCATAAGGTTGTTGATATCATGGTTATCATCTTGAGAAACTTATATTTAGAATAGTTAACTTTCTTATCAAAATAACATCCGAAATTAGTACTCATTATTTTTTTTAGGTTAAAATTAGTACTCCTTATTTAGATGAAAACCTAGTATTAATTTCATTAATTATAAGTGAATTCGTACATAAAATTACAAACACTAGTATTGTTGCCATTTCATTGTTTCTGAGGTTTTTCCTCTTTCTGTACTCTCTTTATCTTTTATCAAAAAAATGTATATATATATATATACATACATATATGATGAGATCAAATGTTAAACAACAACGCGTCTTATTAAAAACTATCACATAGAAAAAATGAAAAAAATTTTGAAACGAAAAGTTATATATATGCAATAAAGTAGACCATAAAATTAGATAATCTTGAGTTTGCGCCTCGAATATACAGCCACCCACAACTCCATCTCCATATAACCTTGATTGCTAGGAATTACAAACTAATAACAAAAAAGCTATGTACTCCACCAAGATATATAATGAACTGCTAAGTATTATAAATTCCAGAGATATAACAGCAAAATATTGACTCAATTGGAACGAAATTAGCTAGGAAATCAACATTATTCCATGGACTATGGGAATTACCAACTACAAAAGAAACTCCACTCTTCACAAGTCGCACCTTATTGGTAGAATAGTAACTTACTCTTAATATTATATACTATATATCTTTCAGATATTTACACATGATTTTATGATTTGGACTGGAAATGATGGGATGTTACAATTGTGGAAGCATTTAGCCACTAGGGTTATTATATATGATCAGACAACTATAGACAAATCATCTACTTATAGTTGCAAGGAAATGACTAAAAGTGGCAATAATAGGCCACTAACATAAAATCAATCCAATAAATCAAATTACTATCTCGTATGTATATTACTCTGTAATTGGTGGAGCCTATATATTATAGTAGTACATGTTTGATTAAATTCTTGAGCAAGAATCATTTTTTATTCGCATTTTCTGTCTAATACCTGATGATGCCAAAGATTGGCATGCGCCCTATTTGAAAGAATCTTCTTGCTTCACATGGCCATCCAAGCCAATATTGCCAAGCATACACACATACATATATATAGAGACTAAACATGCCAATTTTCAAATTAATTAAACCTTTATCCTATATAACTATGTAACTGTATAGTTCCTCGATTTGTTTTTTCTACTCATTACTCCCTCAGTCTCACATGTGTTGCATTTATTTATGTATTTTGTCGATAATGTATATTTAGAGACGATGTAACACCACATATTGTGAGACAAATGTAATATATGTTACGGATATATATATATATATGTATATAGCTAGTATATATATGACCGAGATTCTCCATTTATTTTACGCTCCGGACCGTAACTATTCTTCGAATGTATTTGCTCGCAGTAAATGTAGATTCTCTTTAGATGCACAATGAGAGATCTCGTCTTTTCCACAACATCTCTAAAATAACAGATATAGCATAACTACGTACAAATTTAAGGTAAGGATTGAGGCAATGTGAAATGTTGACGTATAATTAAAGACTTTCATATTTTTCTTTGTATAACTTCTGCGTAGTGGAGAAGAAGGAAAAGCAGTCTGAAAATTGAATCCATACAGACTATATAGGGCCCTCCTTATATACTATCTCCATTCCTAATTAATTATTACATTTTTTATAAATTTTACATAGAAAAAATTACGGTAATTAAATATGGAGGAGTATTATTGTATGTATAGTTTTTTCTTATGATAACTGTATGCATAGTATATGTTAAGCTATTGATATTTACCGAAAGAAGTTGTTTAGCTGAGCCCGCATTCCAATAATTCATTGAAGGATTGGTTTGTTTGAAACAGAAAAAAATTCAAAAAAAAAAGAGAGAAGCATACTTGCAGACGAAGAAACCGAGCTCTCCAATTAACAAAATGATAAAGGTGGAAATCAAAACCTTCTTGGAAATATTTTTAAATGAGTTGAAGGTTTTCAAGGTGAAAGAAACAAAGACAGATCAAGGAAGAAGCAATGTAGAGAGGATTGAAGTTGATTCTGCATTTGTGACTGTCGAGGACGAAATGACACACTGGAAAAAACTTGAGGACCTTGGTGTCTATGCAAGAAAGTCAGGGATGCTGCTGAAGTTTCTGAAACCAATCAAGCCGGAAATGAAATTGAGATTCCTCCGGCCGGAATTCCGATTTGCGAAGGTCGTGACATAACTGGAAATGATCGTGACAAGCTCAGGAACATTGTGTTCAATTGCTTCGCAAATCAGCCGATCGAAAAGTCTCAATTTGCCTAGGGTTCCAGGTTACTGTTTCATTGCTCAGTTTTCTCTTTCTTCCGAATAATTAGGGTTAGCTTATCTTTTGATATTCTTGATGGATTTTGATGATTCAAAAGGCCATTTAGGATCGAATTGATGCTCTGAATCTGATTATGAAGTCAATTTTAGCAATTATCTAGTAATGAATGAAATGTTTGCTCAAGCTTTGTTATCATAATTGGGGATTTTGTATGCAAGCCATTTTTCTTGTTCCTTTCAATTTAGTCAAGTTACATTATGCATTTGGAAGTTGTTATGGAGGTTTCTGCTAGATTTCAGCATGAGAGGATGAGAATGACCATTGTCTTAGTTCATTTCAATTTAAGTCCAAACAAGTCAAGTAGTCATTTTTATTTCCAGCAAAGAGAATGAAAAAGTGAAGTTGTACAATCGTTTAGAATGTCATTTAGAGAGTTTCTACAATGGTTGTTGTTATCTATCATGGCTGCATCAGAAGTCAACTTCAAAGTCAATATTTGAAATTTTTGTGGATTGATTTGCAAATTGAAGAAGAAGAGAAGTTTTACTGTAGAAAAATCTACCATTTTAGTTTATCAAATGAGTTAAAATTTCAAGAAGAAGTGGTACTCAAGGAATTCGATCTGTGATTGTTATGTGGCGTTTTTAGTTTGTGGTCTCAAAAGCACTTTTGTTTAGAAATTTTTGAGTTGTAATTTCTTTTTTTAATATTTTATAATTTAAAGTTTATGATGTCTAGGATGTTTTGGATTAGTATATAAGGTCCTTAACTTTCTTTTTTTTCAATTATGAGCTTTTTAAGTTAATGAAAATCAGATCTGCAAATTCCTTTGAAAAGTTCATCTCTTTATTTTTCAATTTCAAATAGCCTTTAGGCTGCATTGGTATTTTGAGCGTTACCTTAGAACTAAACCGAAACCAAATTAATTTTTAGGATCCAAACACTTTAGATTCCAACATTTAGCTACATATTTGAATCATGTTTTATACAAATTCATGTATCATCCTATCAGTCACAAAATTTCAATTCTAATTATCGTTGTTTGTTCTTTTTTTTCTTTCTTTTTTTACAATTTTATGCTTGTGTTTCTTTCTAATTAGGAATAGAGATATACCAACAATTTGAGTGACACGTACGTTTTCAGGGAAACAAGATTTTATTTATTATGGCCCTTCAAGATTTTATTTTTATCAATGAAATTTGGTTGAATATTTAAGAGAAGAAAATATATATATATATATATAAAGAGGACAGAGGCAAACAAATTCACGTAATGCAATCCAATAGTTGATTGTCAGTAAGTACAACCATTACACATACAATTGTACGGTAACATAGATCATTATATTATGTCATGTTTAATTATTAAAACAAAATTATTGAAACGAGAATGTATAATATCCAATAATTAACCATCAAAAGAAAATTAATATCCAACGATTCATTGATAAAAATATGTGCATGTATACACATATGGCTCCCAAGTCCCAAAGGTATTTTGTACGTACAATAATTGTACACAAACATGAAATATTTAATTAGATAGTCTAATATACTTATTAATATTTCACACTTTCATGAAAGTTTGGAAACATAAATTATCCGTACAACATTACACATTTGCTATACAAAATATTAGGTCTAGAGAAAGGGAGAGATCACCTAATTCCGTCGCTATTATTCAATCATTAACAAAGCTAACTCTGAAATTGTGATGCTGTAATTTTGGCCCTGCTCATCTTAATTATGTTTTAAAACTTGAGTGACAAGGATATTTTACTCCTAATCATGTGATTGACGTCTAAATTAATCTAATCAGTTTATGCGACAACTTTAATAAATCACTCGGTCAATGTAGTGGGGATTATAACTCACGTCATTACTACTAATAAAGTCCTATCATAAAGATAATTAACAAGAGAGACATTATAAGTGGAATTCGTCATCGAATCACAAATGCTTTATATCTCAAGATTAGGATTTTCAAATGAAGTTTTGATTTACTATGTATCGATGTGTCACCTGTATAAAGATTAATAGCTAAAAGATACCATTATATGCCAGTTATAAACGTGTTAGGACTAAAAGTATGAACACTCTTCTAAGAGAGGTCTCCACTACTATTAGTAGCCTCTCAATTTACAAGTTGCGACTATGAATAATCCAAGAAATGACATGGTGTGAAATGGGAATATGAGAATGAGCACAAACAACCTAGAAAAGAACAGGCATAAATGTTTTTGTGTGGATTCTCTGTAATGTAATTTAGTGAAAGAGATATACATAGATGTTTGTGGATGGAGGTTGAGTCAGTAATCAGTAGTAAATGGTAGTAACCCACTTTGCTCCCCAAAAGGAAAACACTTTGATTTAGACTTAGCCTCTATTCTATTGTATATGGACAATCGAGTACACTCATGACCAGCTCTTCCATGGCTCCCACCTTTCACCATTTCATCGGCATTTTCTATTTTTAATTATTCCTTTTTTGTCATTTTCATGCTACAACCATTACAAATTGGATAACAACAGTCCCATTCAATAACTTCTACTAATTTCCTTCTCTGTCTGATAATTATTGTTGCTAATAATACACTAAGCATAGTTTTCATTCACTCTTAGTAAACAAATATAATGATCCAAGAAAACGATAAAGAGTTGCATTAATATTCAGCAAGATTTAACCACAAAAGATCGCAAATTTCGGTAAAATACAAGTGTTTTAGTAAGCTTGATAACGAAATGGAAGAATTTGAAGTTACTTGTCATATACTACTACACAAAATCTAATGTAAACGACATGAGTCCGCATAATAAGCTCAATTACAGGGCTATTGTAGTTCTCATCCAAACTGCTGCTGAGATTAACAACATCACTTTCCCCTGTAAAGTGCATATAAGAAAAATCAGCAAGAACAGAACAAAGAGGGAGAAGAGCGGGAGAATCGTCTTTAGTTCACTTACGTGTTCATCATAAGAGTTATGTTGTCTCCTTTAAGAAGAATCCTTCCTACAAAACACAAGAATAGATCTTAGAGAATGCAGTTGCATAAAAGGGAGAAAGAATGTTGTAAAATATTAACCCAAGTGACCCACCTAAAGTCTTTCGGGTCTTTTTCTTAATGCTGACTTCCTCAGCATCATCCAACACCAAATTCATGTACTCATCAAAACCCTAAAAAGAGCAACGAGAAAAAAATAAGAAAAAAAAAAAAACACAAACACAAACATTTATTCCATGTATCAGAATTTTAGGTAGATTATAAATCATTATGTCCATAATCATCAACAGGGAGATACAAAGCAGTTCCCATGAATTCACAAAAAATTATATGAAAGAAAGCTGCAGGCATTGGGTTCATTCTATTTAAATGCCTTATGCAAGACCAGCAAAATCAGAAGCATAACAGAATTCTAAGGAAAAAGCTGTACATATACACGATGCTAGCCTACATATGCAATTGACAAAGGCTGGGACCATTCTGTTTGTAGTTGAGTGCCCAAAATAGAGTTAACCGGTAACAAAGTAAAGACTAAGACCATACAGCAACTACAATGTCAAGGGAAACCAGAAGCAGGAAAAACTACTGAATAGACTTCAAGCTGCTGAAAGAGTTATGAAGTAGAATTATGAATTCTTCTAAACTGATACATTCAAATCAGCACGAAAGACACTTGAAAGTTTACAAATAAATGTGATATGCAATAATAAGAGCATGTCTGGTACAGTTAGCAAAAGTGTCAGACTAGAGCCAGAGGGAAAGGGGAAGGACGATGTCAACAATGTCACAATGAGCTTGCTGTAACATTATATTTTGATTAGCGAGATTGGAACATTTTCTGATCAAGAGGTTGGTGAAAACCTTGATAGGTATTTAGACAATAAAAGAGGAGCAGCAATGTAATGGCAAGAAAGGAAAAGGATGAACCAAAAATGACATTGGAAGAGGTTGCACTGAATAACTGACAAGGAGTCATGGACAACACTTGATAGAAAATATATAGCCCTAAATGGGCCTGAATGGAAAAGGGTCAACTGTAGGTGGAAACTAACAAGCATTGGCAAGTGTACGAGGATAGGAAGTCTCGGTGCTTATGCACAGAAAAGAGAGGGGACCCTAAAAGACCCAAGGCAACGTCATCATACTGGGAAAAGTGAAGTTATATTAATGTAATGCTCATAGTTGGCATCTATAAATGGCCTAAGGAAACACCATACTCACTGAACTACAAATGACAGGTTTTGATCTCTCTGCTTTCTTTCTTTTAGTTTTGTTAGTGGCCAAAATACAGTTAAAAGATAGGCAGCAGTACAGAGTCAGAAAAGGCAGTAACTACAGTCTACAATGTCAAGGAAAGACTACAAGCTCCTGTAACTAAAAGTTATTAACTAGAATTAAGAGTTCTTCAACTGGTACCATCAGTATGCTAACATCACTTTTGACTGACAAGATTGAAACATTTTTAATCAAGAGGCTAGTGCAAAACTTTTTAGGCATTAGCCAACTAAAAAGGAGCAGCATGTTAATGGCAAATAAAGGGGAAGGATGGACCAAGATTAACATTAGCACAAGCCAATATAAATAATTGACACTAAATAGGCCTAAATAGACCTGAATGGAAAAAGGTATATTGTGCTTGGCAAATAAAAGAGACCCACTGCATTCGAGGCTGTCAAGTGAGGTGCTTAAACAACAAGCACAGCGAATCTAAGAGACCCAAGACAACGTCCTACTGATAAAACTAACAAGTAGTACTCGTAGGTTTTCCAATTTCATCAATAGTACAGAGAAACACAGCAAAAGCAGAGGAACTATAGAAGCGAAATAGAACAGATGACTGAAGCAATCATAAATTTTGAAGTTAACTGCAAAATCAAGCTAAGAAGACAAATCAGAACAGAAAGAGAAAAACTTCGAATGTAAATCTTACAATGATTCGCCCTTCAATCCTCAAATCTTTCTGCTCAAAAAGCCAAATCTGAATCCGAGCTTTCTACATCAATAAAAAAAATGAAACCAAAAATTAAACACACTGCACAAGAACAACATAGTCAAAAAGCAGACACAGATGAGAATAACAGCGTAGGGGTATCGACTTACACTTTGGAGGAATCTGAAAATCAAGTTCTGCAGCCAAGAAAACGAAGCATAAATCAGTAAAATTAGGTAACCAAAACTAAATTCGAAACAATAACTGAAAAAAGAATGAAAAAACATACGATAGGTTGGGTCATAATCCTCTGGACTTTGGTGCTCGCCATGGCTGCTATTGTTATCGGAGACGACGATCTTACAGAAAGAAAAAGCTAAAACCCCTTGTTCAAAGTAGAACCCTCGCAAGCAGCTCAACTCAACAACACTCGATTTCTCCATGTCTTCTAGTCTACTTCGCTTTAATTCGAACAGCAAATCACAATGGACTGGGCTCGGCCCAATTATTTAAACACTTGGGCCCAATAATTTGAAGATTTGAGCCCAGTTTTTGGGAAACCGAATACCCAAGTCCCTGCTGCATCAAAGTCGTGAATTTACCGTTTGCATCTAGCATCGGTTCGTTCCTCCATTTAGTGGCAGAGTTTAGATCCCGAGTTGGCTCAAATTTTAAATTTTGATTAATTAAATTTATATTTTAAAAATTATGGATTTAAATATAATTTTTAATGAGTTCAGTGAAAAATGACGATAATAAAATATAATTTTGATTTCATATAAATAAAGGAGTAATTCAAATTGGTTAGCCCAAAAAAGAAGAGTTCAAATTGATTAAATAGAACTCATCTGTTGTAAACTAAAAAATAAAATACGAGAATACAGAGAGTAGTAGTGTATAATTCTTATTAAAAATGGATGCATCAAGTGCCTATTTATAGGCTATAGATATTTGATCACTAAATAACAATTAGGATGATTTTTTTGAAAAAAATAACAATTAGGATAGATTTATAATTGACTTCCACTACTCTCGAATAAATAAAATTGTAATTGACAGTCACTCTCTAAAAAATAAGATAGTTATAACACTCTCATTTGGATGTCTATTTACTAACGTGCTTCATCAAAATTTTATCAGTAAAATTCTGCTGGAGAAAACGTGTTGGAAGAAAGAGTACACCAAATATTGACATACATAAATGAGACTGTAAAGGAAAATTCGATGGAAAAAAACCTAAATAAAAAAAAAAGTACATACTGTATGTTATTCCTTTGATGACGATATCGTTTAACATCTCGAAATCGAACAATTCCAATACTGCAAACCAACTTCTCAAAAATAACCGTTGGTAGAGACTTAGTGAACTAATCGAATTTATATACAATGTCATTATTTATCGATTTTATTTTAGTTTTTAATCACATTTAGTATTACATCCTCATGGTGAATGTGACATGCGCTAGACAGTTCAAGTAAATTGATAAAAATGTAAAAATTGTGTCTACTATATAAATATATTCTTTTAAATCAATCGTTAGAAAACTAAATATATACATCTAAATTTATTTTCATGAACAAAACTGTATAAAATGTATACATGTATAAAATGGGTGTTCTTTAGAGAATTGGGTGTTCCTCCATTTCATGGCATTCTTTAGATCTTCTAGTATTAAGATAGTAAATTGTAATTCTCATTAACTGATTGTGAACAGTACATCATATTTATAGACTAATATTAGAGAGTACAACAGCTACCAACATATAGTAAGGACTAAAGGAAAATCGGTTCTATACTACAAACTTATTATCTAGTTCCATTTGTTTCTTACATATAAAAAATTAATTAATTATATAGATTAAAAAAATTCATCATATTGAAAATGTATAAATGTATACAAGGTCGTCAACCATGTATCATCTTTTATTCCTCTAATTTAGATAGGTAATCACTCTCACTTCTTTTATTTTCCTAGCTTGCACACTCAGACATTTTATAACTCAGCATTTTAGAATCAAGAGTGGGTGCATAGGGCATTTCGACCTATACCCATACATCCTCTCATTTGCTAGCTCATATTCATGGATCGATGTCCGTTTTACTGAGATTTTGGTTTTGCCATTGTACCTTATAGTTGCATTGGATGCTTCTCTTTTGAGTTCTTTCTAATGTATGGATGTAAGGTATAAAATGTATAAAATGGAAAATCATGTATTTGCTCCTCTTTTGAGTTCTTTCTAATGTATGGATGTAATGTATAAAAAAGTAGTCTACTACACATCACCCCCGAGAATCGACCAGCATACATGATTTTTTTTTATTTTATGTTATAGAGGATCTGCCTGAGTTTTTTTTATAAACTTTTTTTACATAAGTAGGTCATCATAAAAAAAAACTAAATGTTTTATTGGTAGAAGAGTAGGAGTAAATATATATATTAGTTAATTTCTCTTCCACAATACCAACTGTCGCAAAAAGTCCATGACTTGAAAAATTTTAATTTAAAAGGACATAATTAGCTAACAAGATATAAACTAAATATATTTATAATGACATGCAATTTTGAGACGGATCGAGAAAGTAATTATATTAGTATCACCAATTGATTTGCGGTCCTCTGTTGAGTTCTTTCTAATGTATGGATGTAAGGTATAAAATGTCTTTCTTCTATGTACCGTCACTCTGTCAATATTTAGTTTGATGATGAATATGCAAATGCAACCAAAAATGTACTAACTTTTTGATGGAGATTATCTCATAACTCACTGTCTGCATGAAACAACTTGTTGCACACGAAATGACCTCACAAGGTTTGCTCATCGAGTTAAAACTAATAGAAATACAAGACCAGAATTTTGACACCTCTTTCTCTAAAATTCTTCTCTGTGGGATAGTTGTCCATACAAAGTAGTTAGCCATAGATAGACAGATGAGTGATGATATATTACATGTTACAAGATTGTATCAACTAAAACTATATATGCAGAACAAAGTGCAAAGTGCAAACTCTGTATCTGGTTTTCGTTGACAGGGTTCTTTCAGACACTCATCGAGCACTTTGTGAAATCTTCACTGGTTCTTCATGGCATTTAATCGAACTGTTTTCTAAAGACTTAATTTTCTACTCATCTCATGAAAAAGAAAAAAACTCCGTTTCCGTTGGCCTCCTGCCTGCAACTTGTTTGCGGAGAGTATGTGTACTGGCCCCAAATCCTTAACGCAACCAATCTCGGCGTGGGGAATCTACTGAATACCGATATCACAAACTTCACCAATTCTTATAAGGTCAGCGTGGATTTTTTTTTTTTATGTTAATTGGATTTCATTCATTCAAATCTGAAAGAGCTACGTAATAATAGAGGAAAGTAAATAGCATTTTTCATTTCGTTTTAGGTGAGCTAACGAATGAGTTATGCTATTTTCTTAACCTTCTCGTAAAATAAAAGTTACAATTTACAAAAACAGAAGTAGTATGTCTAATAAAGTCAATCCAAATGTGGAAGAGAGATATCTAAAATTTGGATCGGCTATAAGACCAATAAGGAAAGTTTCAAAAATAACATTCCTGATTTCATATCTGAGAGCAAGATTCATTTCTAATAAAAGAGCCTTTGTTTCTGCCAAAAAAATATCCGGAAACCTACATTATAAAAAAATGGATTGATAAACAATAACAAATCCATGCAAGTTCTTAATGACTGGTCCTAATCCTATTTTGCGCAGATTGGTGTATACTACTCCATCACGATTGACTTTAACCTATGTGACTCTTGACATCAATTTTGGGAACACGCTCATTCTGCTATTTATTATATCCAGCCTTTTAAAGCCACAATAGCTAGGGTTTAGTTTATACATTAAGCAAATTTTATATCCAATTTTATAATTCGAAGTTTAGACTTTAGGGGCCATTTGGTTCGCGTGTTTGAGGAGCAAATTTGAACGGATTAGAATTTGTCAATCCAAAATTCGCTAATATTTTGATTTGGATGATTGTATTCATGAAACCGAAGTTGCTCGAGACCCATAAATTAAAACTTCGTCAATAATTGGGGGGGTAAATTTTATATCCAATTTTATAATTCTAAGTTTAGACTTTAGGGGCCATTTGATTCGCGTGTTTGAGGAGCAGATTTGAACGGATTAGAATTTGTCAATCCAAAATTCGCTAATATTCTGATTTGGATGATTGTATTCATGAAACCGAAGTTGCTCGAGACCCATAAGGGGGGGTATTATTGACGAAATCGAGACGCGTGGGTTTCGCTGACTTTCAATTTTAAAAAGGAATTTATGTATATGCCCTCATTTATTTTTTAAATTCCACCAAATACCCTCTTCTCCCCAAATTGATTATTGAAAACCTAGTCGTCTTCCAAAATTCGCCCAAACCTCTTACAAACAACTATGCTATTCGATTTCGACTATCTCGACAACGACCAGGCCTATAATCGACGGTGACGTTCGAAACGCGAGTTCACTCATAAATTGGAACGTTAATCCACGGTAAAGTTGCCTTGAATTTTATTGATAGGAGTTGAATTGATTTGAATTTGAGTCGAGAAGTAACCTCCATTACTATTCTTTGATTATAGGTGAAGGAATATGGATTTAAAGAGGTTTTTCGTCATCCTCCTAACCAATCTCGAGATGAAACGATGCATGGATAATTGGACCATAGTTGTAAATGGTTTTCAGGTAATTCTTCATGCTACCAGAACAAGAGGTGAGAAAATAGTGCTTAGAGATAGAATTGAGACTGCTAGATTGCCTAGGCAAGCTATGCTAGACAGACTATTCAATGAAGTTTCAAGAAGGTTATTTATTAGAAATCTTAGGATGAATTTGCTAACCTTTGAGAAGCTATGTCGTAAGTTGAAAGTTGTGGGTTTAAAAGAGAATGGTCATGTCTGTATAGAAGAACAAGTTGTCATGTTTCTATTCGTATTAGCGCACCACTACAAAATGGATAGTGTTGGCCTTCATTTCATGAGGTCTTCTAAAACTGTGAGCAGATCATTCCATAATGTTTTGAAAGTTGTTTGTCGATTGTATACGGAACTGGTTGAAAAGCCTCATGCAGTTGAAGATAAATTCTTAGACAGTAGATGGAAGTGGTTCAAATGTTGTATCGAGACTCTAAATGGTACTTATTTAGATGTTAGAGTAAGAGCTGAGGATAGAACTCGTTACAGGACTTGCAAATGCCATATTGCAACTAATGTGTTGGGTGTGTGCGCACAAAATATGAATGTCATCTTGGTCTACCCTGGTTGGAAAGGATCTGCTTTCGACTCGAGGGTATTGCGTGATACACTACGGAAAGAAGGTGGTCTACGTGTGCCAACAAGTAATTATTGTCTTCGATTTATGTGCAGAAAACATGATGTGTTAGATTATGAGTATATGTTTGTTTATTAATGACTTGCATTTAATTTCAGGAAAGTATTACCTGGTGGATGCTGGCTATTACAATGCTCCTAGATTCTTAGCACTGCACAGGGGTACTCATTACCATCTAAGCGAATAAAGGCATGGCTTAACACCTAGTAACAAGGAAGAGCTATTCAATTTTCGTCATGCATCAGCGAGAAATGTTATCAAGCGTTGTTTCGGTATATTGAAGATGAGATGGGCCATTTGAAGGAGTACAACATGGTACAGCCCTGAGGTGTTTAATTGTATTGTCCTGGCTTGTTGTTTGCTCCAAAATTTCATAAGGAAGGAGATGGCGGTTGATTACATTGAAGATGAATACAACGACATTGTGCAAGTCGGGACAGAAGGTGTGGCAAATGGGAATGTGCAAGTTAATGGTGACGAAGCTCCAGCCAACATCAATGTCGTTGAGTCCACACCCAAATGGACAGCATGGAGAGACAACCTTACTCAGGAAATGTACAATGAGTGGTTGGTAGCCAGGGTGTAGATGATTCTATACTTCTAATAATGATGAAACTTGTGTTCTGATATATTCTGATTTGTAGTTTGTAATCATGACTTTAGTAAAACTTGTGTGAGTAATGATTTGTAGTTTTTAATAATTACTTGGTAAAACTTTGGTAAAATTTGTCTTCTGTTTGCATTTGTAGTTTGTTATAATAATTTTGTAATTGCGATCTATTCTAACTTAGTATTATATTTAATAAAAAGTAGTGTTCTACTAGTCATGAACATGTAGATAGATAGATATTGAGAAAGTTTCGTAAGAACATGATAAAATTTCATGTCATATACATGTTTACAAAAAATATCATTTACTACAACAATAAAGATAAACTACATCTACTTATCCACAGGTAGTTTTAGTTTTTCAATAAAACTGGCCATGGCCTCAACTTCATCATTCAAAACTTTCACTTGCTGCTTCAATTTGACATTTGTGGACTTCGACTTCCGACATTCAGCTTCAGATTCCTTCAACTTCCTCTCAGAAACCGACTTGAAAGTCTTCTCCATATCATAAGAGTTCACCATGATCCTCATACATGTTTTTCCCAATTCCTTACACAAATTAGGTTCGTCAATCCAAACCTTTAATAAACATGGTCATCGAAACTACAAACACAATGACATGAATCCACATCAATCAATGAATCACTAACACATTCTTCTAAGACATAAGAAATCATGTTATGAACCTCTCTAACACATTTCGGCGAACACTTTCTATATGCACAGAAGCAATATAATTTCAATAGCAATATGGAAGGCTCATATGGAAGACATTACCCTCTTATAATTGTAGTAAATTAGAAACCTCCTGCCATTCGAGTAGTCTGTAAACTTCTGCGCCGGAAGGCCACATTTACAACTGACGTCGGGTTCCAAGTAGTAGAGATTGAGCACCACTTTCATTTCTTCATCAACATAACCGTCTAATTTAATGTACGGCGCGTCGAATATAGGATGGGGCTCGCTCATAATTCAGACTAGAGTTTTGCTTGCAGAGAGATTTCTAATTGATTTGGCTATGAGAAGGTAATAAATAACCAAAAAAGAGATCAAAAAGGGGAGTTCATTGACAAATGGGTAATTGTGTTTCTAATACGATGAATGAGTTCTTTGATCCAAACACTAGATAGGATTCGAGACTTAAATCCTATCGATTCAACACTACCATCCAAACATAATCAATTTTTTTAATCTAAAATTCGAATTCTAATCTGGGGCTAATCCTAAACTCGTTTCGAATCCCATAAAATCCATCCGTCTATCCAAATGGCCCTTAGAGATTAGACTACATCATCTGCAATTATAAAAGCGAAGGAAAAAAAAAGGACTACACATCATCTGCCATAAGCAATAAAGCAATTATTCTTTTTTCGTACGCGCGGGCCATTGACTTATATTTTTTGCCATTGAGCTTTCGTCGCAACTCGCAAGTGTTCGGCAATTACGTTCTAGTATGGGGCCTTTCTTGGAATCTTCAATCCCTGAACACTATAAATTCACTCCTACTAATTTTTTCCCGTATCATACTCTCTGCTTTATTTTCTTGACCAATCGTGATTTGGAGCTTCAGATAATTGACAATGGGGTTTTCTGACATCAATATGGATGTACAGAGGCGGTACTCTCATTCGAACGGCAAAAAGGTTCCTGAAATTAGGAAACCTGATTCTGACATAACTTCATCGTCCGAGTCGATTTCAGATGATCAAATCATGGACATTGAATTGATCCAAGCTGCTTCTAAAGGTGATGTCAGCGACTTCACTATTGCACTCAATAAACTGTCACTGTATAAACATTTAACTAGAGATGCCATTTTTAAGATGTTAAGCCCTATGCATAATACATTGCTCCACGTAGCTTCTGAGCTTGGTAATAAGGAAATTGTTAGACTGATAGCCGATCACACTCCTTCGCTTATCTTCAATCGAAATTTGGAAGGAGATACGCCTCTACACGTTGCTGCAAAGTTTGGACAGTCTTCTGTTGTAACTAGTCTAATATTTCTCCAGGCAGGCCTTTTCGATTCATCCATTTCGTCAAATTCGACCTATCAAAACCAGAACCATTCCTCATCCTCATCGAGCTCATCGAGAGAGGCTATACAGCTGCTAAGGATAAGAAATTCGGAGGGAAACACGGCATTGCATGAGGCTTTGATAAATTCTCATTTAGAGGTAGCTGAAAAATTGGTGGTGGTAGACCCTAAAGTGTCATTTTATCTAAACAAAGTAGAAATGTCTGCTCTGTATCTGGCCGCAAAAGTTGGTGGTAAAAAATGTGTGATATCAATGCTGATGCCTAATCCATCTGTGGATCCAGATGAGAGGCTCAAAGGAAGGCCTGCTATTCATGCTGCCATTTCCAATGCAACTTTTCAAAGGAGAAGCACAAGTAATCAATTTTACCGCAAAATTTTTTAGATTTATCCAAATGAACATGTATTTAGTCAATAATCTTCCCTAAATACATATTCATTTTGATGAATCTAAAAATACAAAACATCATATATATTGAGATAGAATTAGTAGTACATTAGCCAAGTGCTTCATTATAATTAGGATTCTATCTTTCTTTTTTTTTCTCGTTTCATAATTTGGATATGTCATGCCAGATATCATAGACATTCTGTTGGAGATGGAGCCAAAGTTCATCAGTTTAAGAGATAAACTAGGCTAGACTCCACTTCACTATGCATCATACCTTGGATATCTTGATTGTGTTCGTTGCTTAATACACAAATCTATCTCTGGAGCTATCAGAGGGATAAACTTGGCCGTTTTCCTATTCACGTTGCATTTTGGAATGATCATGTTCATGTAGTTGAAATGCTACTTCAGTTTTGCCCTTATCCTTCTGAGATTATCAACTTTCAAGGAGTTAACATTCTCCACGCTGCTTGTTATGGATTCATATAGGGCTGCAAATATTAATTAGGAATAATATAATATATTATATTGTTTATTCTATTTGGTAGATTTAATATTATAGGTCGGTTGTTTTCTAAGTTAGTTTCCTATTCGATTACAACTAGCCAATTACTAGGTCTATTTATATATTAATTTATGTTAATGGAAAATTAAGTGTAAAGTATAAACTTAAATTATGTTTATCAAGACTCTATAATTTTCTACCGTTTTCTACTTTTCTTTTCTTATTGTCTCTATGTTCTAGTTCATATTCATCAAAATTATCACTATGCATCCCATAACTAGATCCTACAACAACACTCTTAACAATTTGGTATCAGATTCAGTTGTTATGAGAGATAATTTGGGTATTAACGAGTAAATTAAAGCCAGAGATAGTCATTTGAGGGATTTGGCAAATTTGCGTCAGGCTGCCAGAGATAGGCGTTTGACTGATTTGGCTGCGTTGTGTCAAGATGGTTCAGTATTCGAGTATAATCGAGCTTTTCAGATTTTTCTCTCCCGAGTGAATGATATATTGCCTGAACAAGAGGTGAAGTTGTACATAAAAGGATTGACACAATCTATTCAATGGGAATTAAATCTTTCTGGGCCCAAAATCCTAACCTATGCTATGCATTTAGCTAGAAAATTTGAGGGACATAGTGCCTAAAACCCTCATTGTTCCCTCTGTTTTTCCTCCTGAAATCACTACTGCCGCCGAACCAGCTAGTTCATCGATTACAGCTCCAAGAAATTCCCATTCTAATGTTCTGAGGGTTTAAGACCACTTTTCTCTTGTAGAAAATGCGTGTCATGAAGGAGGCGAGGTAATTGCAACCGATGTGGCAAGAGCGATTGAGGAAACTAGGCCAGGAGACAATAACTTTAGCGCCGAGGACAAAGTGGTTACCAATCTAATTGGTGGTGTATTCGCTAAATTTGTTGTTGCTAGGAAGAGTTTGATAGTTAAAAGGGCTCCCGAAGTTTCGGCACCCAAAGGAGTCACTTTCCCAGTGGCTGCTCATACAACTCATCAAACTGTCACTTAATCAGCTGAGATCAAGTTTGATGAAATTGGACAACAAAACACTATCTTGCTCAAGGCCGCTTCAGGCAGTGGTGTGGGTCACTCTGCACTCCAGCTGGCAAACCAAAGGAGCACACACATCACAGGAACTTGTGGCGCCCGTTACATTGAGTTCGTTAAAAGTTTTGGGGTGGTCGAGGTTCTCCATTTCAATACCTTCACAGGGATCGCTTTTGCGCCTACTCAGCACGACGATGGGAAAGTTATTGATGTTACTCCTGATATGCTTTGTATGTTTTATTACAAAAGAGGAAAAACACAAATAGAGGCAATGGCACGTAGAAGTATTTCAAGGCCGATTGTCCATCCTTCGAGCTTGAGGACAAGCTCGATCTGTAGGAGAGGAGTACTGTTATGGATTCACACAGGGCTGTAAATATTAATTAGGAATAATATATTATATTATATTACATTGTTTATTCTGTTTTGGTAGATTTAATATTATAAGTCGGCTGTTTTCTAAATTAGTTTCCTATTCGATTACAACTAATCAATTATTAGGTCTATTTATATATCAGTTTATATCAATAGAAAATTAAGTCTAAAGTATAAACCTAAATTAGGTTTATCAAGACTCTATAGTTTTCTACCGTTTTCTACTTTCCTGTTCTTACTGTCTCTATGTTCTAATTCATATTCATCAAAATTATCACTATGTCTCTCATAACTAGATCCTACAACAACACTGTTAACTCTGCTGCAATGAACAGAAAATTAAATGAAGTCAATTTTGTCCTTAAAAAGCCCGAGCTTGTGAAACTTATAAACCAGAGGACTAAGAATGGCAACACACCCTTGCATTTGGCCACTGAGTTTATGCATCCAAAGATTGTCAGCACGCTGACATGGGATAAGAGAGTTTTATTAATCTCCATTAATAACAAGGGAAGGACATCCTTGGACATTGCTGAGAGCAGCGTTGGAATGGCAGCCTCTTTCCGAGAGGTAAGTTCTCTCTCTGGTAGTGTTATCTCATCACCAATCCCTTTGTTTCACAAACATTGGGATGAATTATTTTCATATTTGCCATATTCTATTTCTCATACGTTCTTTGCCAGACTAGTGGAAACTATATTGCAGCATGAGGGCAATCTTTTCTTTTGGGGGAGAAATATGTTTCATAAATTTGGAGTACATATAATAAATTATAATTTTCGTTATTAAAAACTTTATGTATATTGAGAAATTTTTTAAAAATCAAAACTTTGTGATTGTGGCACCAACACGGTCCGATACTGAAATATAGGATTCGGTTTTTTCTAATATGACGCCACTATTGTCTAAAATAACAGTAAAACTGTATAACGAAATCCTCTATGGTCACTTTTTTCTCACCTCCAGCGCCTATCTTGGACTGCACTAAGATCTGCCGGAGCTCGAAGAGCACCAGGTGAAAAGGACTTTAATACAAATAAGAAAATTTATCACGAGGGCAAAGTGCCACCCATCCACTATTACAAAGACAGGGTCAATACTCTTCTTCTAGTTGCGACGCTTGTTGCCACTGTGACATTTGCAGCTGGCTTTACAGTCCCAGGAGGATACATATCCGATAATAGCGGTAAACAAGGAGGAATGGCAGTCTTCCTAAGACAAGATGGTTTCCGGTTGTTCGTTTTCTCTGACATGATAGCTATGTATAGCTCTATTATGGTCGTTGTGATCCTTATTTGGGAACAACTAGGAGATATTCGTTTGATTTTCATCGCCTTAAGAGTGACAATACCGTTATTAGGAATAGCTCTGACAATGATGGCATTAGCATTCATGGCAGGGATGTACCTTGCCGTGAGAGAGCTCAGTTGGTTTGCCAATGTTGTATTGATCATTGATATAGTCTCTTCTTCACCGCCTTTGAAGCACTCTTCTTCTCGCTTAGCATCTCAACTACATCGAGGGTTCGATTCTTCCGGTACACTTCTTACTATGTATTTTCTCTCCTGCTGTGGTTGACTGGGTCAGGGAGCTCTTCTACAACCAACACTGAAGAGTAGTAGCTAATTGTATAGTTGTTCAATGCTTGTAATTTCACCTTTTCATGTATCAGTATCTGTATTACAAGTATTTAGGGTTCGTTTGGAATGGTGGATAATTTTCAACGGATACGGAAAATTTTGTAACATGGTTATCGATTGGGTTAAAATTATCTAATCAAGCATTTGGATGCAACATGGATAAGTGACGGATAATTTTCTGTTATCCACTATTGCATTTGAATAGCAGGTTTTATGATCTAGATTAGATAGTTTAGTTACCAAAATACTCCTAATTTAACTTCTTTGCTGAATTACAAGCAATCATGAAAAAAATTGATATTTAATCAACCTAATCTAACCATACATCCCGTAAGAATCGGAATTTAACAAAAGTCCCAAAAAATTTCCAAACCCTAAAAATCCAATAAATCCAAAAACGCGAAAATTAAAGCTAATTTATAGTTTGTATTTACTGTGTTAAAAATGGAAGAAGCGTCAAGAACTTGGATTCGACTACTCCGGCGTCGAATTTCGATCGGGTGGTGAGAGGGCGACGAACTCGTCGTTCCGTACGAGAGAGACGAACAAGAAAGAAAAATGAAGAAAAAAAATTTCGCTTATATATGATGCTTGAGGGCATTTGTCATCTTTTTTTAAGCCACATGAGGACAATTGTGTAAAACATGCCAACTCCTTTATCTAACGTCCAATGGATAAATTAATAAAACACCTTCTTTAAAAACAGACTTATCCATCAAAAAATCTTCCGAATCAGATTGCTATGAATCTATCAATCGATCCAAACACCATCTTTATTTCTAACCAGATAATTTAATTTAATCCGTTGTGTTATTTGTTGTTCCAAACGAACTCTTAGTTCATTAGCATTCTCTTGACATATCTAATCATGGAATAAGCATCTCAAAAACTTGAATTGTTGATTTAATTACCAAAGATCAAATTATTATTATATTGGTTTCTAATGTTAATTTAAGTAACAATTGAACTTTTCATCCCAGATTAAACATTCACATCCTTTATATCTTTCAATTTGAGATGTCAAATAAACATACTTTTCAACGTTTGTATTTTCTCGACTTTTATATCCTTCCAACTCCTGCGTTAACTTGGGCTACATGGCCAACTGTCACTTATATTACCAATAAGACGAAGACATGTGTCATCATGTGTATTTTTTAGCAACGTAATAATCATACATGGCACATGATTAAAACATCTATTTTACTGAAAATTACAAATCATCTTTAGTTCTTTCTTCCCTGCTTATGCGGTTTAACATCAAACTTTGGGGATGTACAGCCTGTCGCGCCAATTGCACCTTTCCCACTTATCAACTTCGATCATTTAGTGTTGTGTTATCACTATTCAGTGAAAATACAAGTTACTATAAATAAAATAATATAAAATAATAAATTCTCACCTTCTGATCAGAATCGGAATTCAATTTGTCGAAACACCAAAAATCTGTATCGCCATTACATGCTACTTTTACCTTTGACATCGAATCATTTATTGAACCATTGAAAATAAGGAAATTATTATACACATGAAAAACACCCAACTAAAAAGATTACGAAATATTTTTAGTAACTTGTTGTAAAATGTACTAAGAATAATATTACACAAGTGGCCCCATCCTAAGAATAAACCTTACCTAGGCATGACAAATAATACTAATATACAATCCTCTGAGGTGAGACCATACTTAATTGCATTGATCAGAACCCATTGGAGCAATAATTAAGAATTTCTGAACCAAACAAATTAAACTAATCCCCTTTGATCATAAGTGAATTATAAGGTACCCTCTTAATATCCACAAATGTAGAGATTTCATTTCCCATTGGCTGTTTCCATGGCTCTCCATCCATTTGCATGAATGCATCTTTCCACTCTCCTCCCCTTATTTCCAACCGAATCGCCGCTGCCTGAAAAAGATATAATACATAAACTTATTATCATCAAATTAGCTCGAGCTAACTATCTTGATTATGTTTATAACAAACATAGAGTAGCAGTACTTGAGCGATGTGCTTGGCAGAGATAAGTTCAACCATAACAAATGATGCATGCCATCCTTGCTTCAACCCAAAAATTTCCAGAAGACCATCATCAGAATGGGCCTCAACGAAACCTCGCTGAGAAAGAAAACCAAGAATGAAAAAAGACATCATATTTCCATTTGTGAATTAATTTTGTTTCAGAGAGGAAACATTTATTTATTTGATACCTTTTCCAAATACTCTGGCTTTAGTTTACCCCATGGATTTCTTCCACTACCATAGTTATGAAGATTCAATGCAACTATAGCCCTCACACTGAAAGTATGACCACCAATTAGATTAATAAATTTAAAAGACATGAAAGGCAAAACAATGTCCAATATCACAATTAATTCAGAAAAAAAAATTTCGTGTGAAATGGCCACCTGCTAGGGATTGGAACCTGTTCCCATTTGGAGCCTTTGAGCTTTTTAACATGCAGCCTTAGGATGTTCTTGAGTCCCCTGTAAATACAAAATTTCCAGCAATTATAGACTGAAAATTAATTCCTGATCAGTTTTGAAGAAATTGAAATGTATCATCTATAATTCTGATGATGAGATTTCTGACCTTAAACCAGGATCACTCATGCAAGGAGTGAGAAACCAACCCTGAGTGCAGCTATAACCAGAGTAAATCAACTGTAATATAACAGAAGATCGATTACAATTTAGTGTTACTAATACCAAAACATAAAAAAAATAAAGCACATATGACTGTATTTGTCGGGGCTATAAGATTTTAATTAGACCTTATTAGTAAGAGGGCCTTGAGCAAGGTAAGGTTTTTCATTCCGAAGATGGTGGAAGCCATATGCAACTTGAGCGTCCATTCCTGAATGACCAAACCAAACAATGAGATCATGAACATTTTCAAAACAATATAAATACCCAAATACAGTTTCTAAAGCCTCAATAGTGTGGTTGATGTACATTAGTTAAGACATCTGAGCACAAATTAGATTCATTATAAAAACTGGCTGGCATGCTGCATTTCAATTCAGTTAAGCCTCGATTTTTTTCATTATCTGCTGTTTTTGAACCTATTCATTATTCAATCTAAGTTCACCTCTTAATATTCCCATACAATCAAATGACAGATGCACATAGTAACAGTATCGATCAGTTTGGAATTATAAGTCAAGTTTATATACCTATGCTGAAGTAATTATAGAACACCCCTTCGTAGCAACTAACTTTCTCTGGCAACTCCCCCTCAAATGGCAAATCCTGTACCATTCATAGAATAGTTTTAAAAAGACAAGAAGAAAACGGCTGAACAAACTCATAACTCTGTTCCAATTTTCTATTTAACAACTTATTGCATCTGGTGTATCAAGATTCAACAAAACATCCTAATTTTTTTTCATATCTGGGACTATATGAATCTATCATCTTTGCAATAGTCAAAACTACCCTCATCTTTGAAATATACAAAAATACACAAATGACTCGACAATGGTAAAATGTTAAGTAGGGCCTGATTTAACTCATTCAGTGCCATGTCCCAACCCTCACTTGCAATTAAAATTCCACCATACAAAATAGTGAAACAAACAATCACCAATCCAAACACATACGTTCAAAACATATAATAAGTTATTTGATTTTTGTCATCAGATGTTGAGATCGAGGCATGTATTTCAAAGTATAAATCAAATCAAACTCTGCCAAGACTTGTAAAGTAAAACTGTAAAAAGTCCAAAAACATTAAAATTGACCAAGTCTCTAAGGATTAGTTTAATCAACAAGGAACTCAGATAACCAGTAGAAGGCTAATCAAAAGGACAAGGAGTAAGACACTAACCGAATCAAGGATGCACTCATCAGTAGACTTCAAAGAATGAGGCTTATGTACAATTTCGCCAGATGGCATTGAAATAACAACTTGCCAACTGCATCACCACAGTAACTTCTAGTTAAAGGCTAGGACAATAATTTTACAGTATAATAACAATCATGGCAGGTTTCAAAACAGAAGTTAAAACCTGCTCATGAAAGCAAGAATTGCCAAAATGAAACAAAACATACCTATCTAGGCGGGAGATGGGACCCAAACTAGCCCTGTACAGAGTTTTTTTAACTGCAGATTTCCAAGCAAAAGGAAATGTACCTCCCTGAATAATAAATTGAAAAAACACAACTCAGAAAATAAATTCCTGCCAGCTATCGACAGATCATAATTCATTGTGGAGGGAGAAGCTTACCCAACCAAAACTCCTGGCTAAGTCGTTGCCTGTACCAAGTGGAATGACTCCAACAGGTGGGACCGGTTCCCGCTGTTGTTTGTGAAGAACCGAAAGACAACCCAGAACCCATCCAACTGTACCGTCACCTCCAGCAACCTGCCCAATAACCCCAGAATGACATGTCACATACTGAACTTTGCCGCCTCACTTTGAAGATTTCCGAGCAAGAATGAGAAATTTAGTTTGATCAGCTTAAAATGCAAGTTGATAGTGAAAATGGATATACCATAATCCTCAACTTGTCACGAGTCTCTTTGGCACAGAAGTCCCCACGGCTCCCCATGTTCTCTAGGCAAACCAAACTATACTGAACAAATTCATGAGGCTTCACTTCTGATAAGTCAAAAACCTGTATTTCAAGTTATTTCCGGATCAAAAAATCAATTTTGAAGAACTCAATAGCAAACAAAGATACATATGCTTCTTTCCAAAATCTTGGTTGAGATAACCATGAAGATTTTAGAAGCTTCAAAAGAACTTTACAAAAAACTGTCACAAGATAAGCAACAACCCAGGTCACCTACTAGACTATCTTTATCAGAGTGACAGATGTACATGAACTGTTCATCCACCAAATCTTTCTGCTAATCTAAACAATCAAGTAAAATACCAGTACTTCTAGCGTAACTAATGCACAATTAGAAAAAAAATTCTCTTCATCCCGTAACTCATTAACCAAATTTTTGTTCTTTTTTTTTTTTTTGTGAGCTCTAAATTAAAATTAGTTAAAAAAATATTTATCTTCGTCAGTAAATATTCATTCAAACTACCTGTTCTTCACTCATGAGCTCCTGGAGGCGGTGTTTGAGCTCAGGTCCCTGCCGGCCTCCACTACGCGAGTTGACAAAAACGACCATCGGCGCCTCCGGAGCAACTTCCTTCACGGCGACGTTGGCGGCGGCGGAAGCAGTGGCGTCAGGGTCCTTGCTACTAATGGAGTCGCGTATGGCGCGGCGGAGATAATGCGGCATCGTCAGTATCTTCTTCAAAGCCTCCTTGTCGATCCGTACACCGGACAAGCTGCATCCTCGGAGTGACTCAATCAGTGACGTCCTCGGAACAACTATCCTCGTCGTCGTTGAGTCAGCTGCCGCCGTAGACGACGGTGAATTCATCATCTCGTTCTTCTCTCTTACTCTCTCTCTCTCTAAGTGATTGCGTTTGTTGTTGCGTTGAAAAAATGGACTTTTGAATTTAAATTCATTGAAAATTCAGAGGAAGAGACCAATGGGAAAGAAGGAAGGAATTTTAAAATATTATATATAGAGGTGGTGGGCCCGCGGGAAGATTTCTTTGTTGTCTTTGTTTTTGGCCGTTGGATTGGAGGCCTTAGATTTTCTTATGGGGTCTTTGTCGACTGTCATTTTAAGTACATATTTTCCAGCTGAATTTTTCTTAGGTAGGACAATTATTATTATTATTATTTATTTTTTTATGTTAAAAAAAACCTACACTCATATTATTTGGAATCGGAGACGTATACGGATACAAATGCAGGTACGGAGATCGAAAACAGCAACTTCTAAAATTTTATGGTATGAAAAAGATAATTTTAAAAAATATTTAAAACATAATAATTAAATAAAAGTACTTTAAAAATAAATTAAATAATCATATAATTTTAAAAATTTAGAGAAATTAAATCTTATAAATTTATAATTAAATATTTTAAATATATGATGCATACATAATATGTTGGGAATGTTTCAAAACGTTTTTTTATCACGTTTCCGTCAAAAAATGTGTTTTTAAATTCTTTTTTAGCATTAAATCAAACTTCTCTACACTTCGTTATTTATTGTCGGTCAAGAAACGTCATCGAGACGATTTATACCTTACCTGTCCTCTCAATAATCCCGTCTCCGAGACATATTCAGGACAAAAACGTCAATGAAATCGGTGTCTCACGTAACGTAGACCTACATTACTTGAAATAATATTTTTAGTTTTCAATTTTGTGCGTTCGATATGCATGCATTAAAATAATACACATTATTTTTTAAGTTAATAAAATAAAAGTGTTCTAAAAGATAAATTAGGGAAAAAAATAAAGCAGAGCGATTCTACGGTTATAATATACAACTCCTCATCCCTAGAACCTGAAGAACGTAAAGAAAGGAAAGATGTCTATTTCAAAAAAAAAAAAAAAAAGATAACATAAATATTTTGTAATATTTGATAAGTACTCAAACTTTTTTTTTATAAGTACTCAAACTTAATTTTTTTTTTAATTATTAATTTTGGACAATACAAAAAGATAGTCCTTCCCGCATTCATGAAGGATCGATCCATGACTTCCGAGATCATACCAATCTCGATAACAAATAGGCCAACAGACCTTAATTTATTTAATTGAATAATAATTTAAGAGTAATGTTATTTTTACAAAATTTTATATGACAGTTTAGATAAAAAAAAATTATATCAATTTATATATCTATTAAAATTTATATGACCAATACTAACATTATATTTAGACTCTCACCTAATATTTTATATAAAAAATTTATAAGAAATCATTTCTCACAATTTAAACCTCAAATTTTTTTCCTACCATACACTTAAAAAAAATGTCGGTACAGAAAGTTGGGTATGCATAACCATCCTAGCAGTTTATAGTGTGTATAATTAATGAGGACAGTTAAAGTTACATATTCAAATTAAATTTCATGTAGCTGAATGATCACTTGATACTATTTCATTAATATTTTCAAGATCCAAAAAAAAAAAAAAAAAACGACGTTATTGCTTCCCATTTGATGTCCCATATCTCTTTATTAATTATCTTCCCAGTTAGATAAATTGAATCACGCATGCATTTGACAGAATAATTTTTATTCAATGTGTTGGTTTTGGCGAAATGTGGGAATTTTATCTACTTGTAATATAGAATATTGTGTGATATGAATGATATTGTAATGTTATGAATGTCGTGATGCAATAAGAATCACATTCTAACTTTACTCTGCAGTGTGGAATATATATATATATATATATTATTCCTTTCTTAAATTAGCTAGACAATAGAGTAAACGTTGGAATCTGTCAAACGCACCATGTTAGATTTCATTATATCGGGTTGTTGAGATTCAACAAACAAAATTTAATTTAATTAGCTACCGGCATTAACAAATACACACTGAACTTTTTATTTGTTTCAGAAACACATAGGGTCCGTTCGTTTTGCGGTTTACGGATGCTCGAGCATACTTAAACTTGCTCCAAACTGTCTCGAAAAACGTGTTTTTTATTAAAAATGACAAAAAACACGTTTTTCGAGACAATTTAGAGCAAGCTTAAGCATGCTCGAACATCTGTAAATCGCAAAACGAACGGACCCATACTATTTGAGCTAGCTATTCGGTTACTATGCTTATTTTAATTATAGAATGGTTTTTTTTTTATGTTAATTATAGAATGGTTGTTTTTATGGAACGAAAAAAAATACATGTTCATTTACCTTCATAATTAAATTCATTCACATGCTCGTTTGTTCTTATGATTTTTTTTTTCTATTTTTTTCAAGTTATTGTTCTTATGAATTTAATTAATATCTAAAAAAATCTTAGATGTGAAAACGTATTTCTTTCTTGCACTAGAATTAAAATTAAAAAAACCCCCCACACTTGGTTGACTATCTAAACGTGGGGGGATTTTATTTTTATTCAATATAATAAGAATAATAAATAAACAAATAAATCAGAGGTAAACAATCACTTTCATTGAAAAGCAAAAATTAAAGACATTTAACAATAGTGAGGTAATTTATTTTGGATATTTTTGGTAATAGGACCACTATATTTATATCTTGTTACATGGTTGTACAGAGCACATGGTCGAAAGTTCTGTTACATGACATTGTCAACCAGTAACAATTGTAGTTGGTTTTACCAGTTCATCGGACGCTTGATTCCGTCATCAGATAATTCAGATATCGTATAATCGATGTTGGACATATGATTTTATTTTGAATAAAGCATAAAGCATAGGAAATACTCCCACCGTCTCTAATTAATTGTCGACTCATTTAATCCTTTTCTTTAGGTTCGACTCACTTAATTTTTTATTTAATATTATTTTGAAGTTTAAACTCACCCAAATTTCGACGAACAATTCTTGGCTTTGGAAATCGATGGATCAATAAAACAAAGTTTCATTTGAAATTATTGTCCACCTAATATATGTGCATGCTAATATCATACGTCAAGTGTCGCCTGGACAACGTAGTAATGTGATGCAAACGTAAAGTGGGGGGCCTTGTTTTGTCAAGTGAAAAGTAAAGTGGGGACCAAATGATTATTATTACAACCTCTCTCTTCTTTCCAACCATCTAACTTTGCAGGCTCTTAATGATCAGAGAATATCAATCTGGTAATGATCATTGATCAATACTACACCAACCCTTTTCATTTTACGGTACAAACAATCTAAGAATCGTCGATTTTATCCACAGTGGTTCTTGCTTGACACACAAGAAATATTGCTAACTTCAATCGCAAGCAAAGCCAAAGATGCACCCAAAAAAGCTGTAGTAGATGTCAAGCGGACCGCATACAACATGAATCTTCCAAGTGAAGAGGCATGGCCAAACCTACGCTTCGAGTAATTCATGATTTTCATGGTCCAATCGGCAACTCTCATCTTAAAGAGAAATAAAAAAAGAAATAGTATTTTATAGTAGAGAAATTACTGACAGTAATTAAGGACTGAGTGAGGACAAATGCAGTACAGGAAATTTCCTCTCATTCATTCATAAAATACATTAGAAGAAACGCAGATTATGAAAGTCTGTCTCTCCAAGTCGAATGGTTACAACGATTTTGTTTACTATTTTGAACGTCTGACGAAACTGCAACTCTTTCTGCGATCACGTTTCCATTACAATCGATTCTATACGACACATCTAATCCTTCCAAGGTCAGGTGATAGAGAACTTCCCTAGAAGTTGAGTCGGACTCCTTATTTCCGTGGTCTGAAGCTTCTTCATCTTGGTAATCATCCAAGTCGGAAGTATTACCTGATTCCTCGCTATTCCCTGCCTTGATAGAACTGTGAGGTCTGGTTCGTTGAGAAACTGACCGAATATCCCATGAAAGAACCTGCTCGATCAATCTCTGTAGCTCTTCTGGTGTTGCGTATAGAGAATTCTTTTCCTAGACAAAAGGAAAGCACAGAATTAGAAGTGCAGTACATACTACCATAAACCAATCAAAAGTTGATATGGAAATATTAAAATAATTAGCACTTACAGCAACTTTCCAACAATCAGCAAGTGATGAAGCAAAATCCTCAGAGAAGCTAACAGAAGCCACAACTAATGGATTTTCCGTCTGAACAAAATTAGGAAGATTTTTTAGGAATAAAACAGAACAGAAATATGTATCAGCAAAAAAATACCTCATCTTCAATAATATTATGACTAGTCATACACATGAAGTATACGCCTGATGTAATAATGGAACCAATTATGACATGGTCCCAGGTTAATAGATACACAGCTATCCATACGTGCAGCTTAAAGTCACTAGACTCGAAATACAGAGGCCAGGGAACATTACTCAATCTGTGTCAAACTTTAATTTGAAGATCGCTGTTCAACATATCCAGGAAATATACTGTTCATACAACATTATATCACAAAAAAAAAAGTCTATTATTTCGAATGACATTCTACTGATGGGTCATAAAGGATATACCGTTAGCCAATTTGGCACTGTGGCTTCTTTGACACTGTCGCAAAATGGTAGATAAGGTTTGATATCCAGCACCGGCTGTGAAAGAGACAGTATGCTTTATCAGTTAATAATGAAAACATGCGTAAAAGCACGTAGCTTATTAGCTTAACAAAACGAATAAGCATAAGAAAAATTATTACTGATTTAATTTGGTCAAGAAAATACTAAACCAGAAAACTTACTGTTCCATCCACCAGATCCACTCCTGACAGTAAAACCATATTTCCTTGAACTGCCTCAACCTAAGCAAAAAAATAGTCTTCAAGTCAAACTGGTTGTATTCCCATTTTGCATGAAAAAAGTGTTTTTGGCCATTAAAAATTTGTTTCAAAACAGAAGATGGGATAACAAGATTTTGCATAAATAGAAGAACCAAGAAACATAATTGAGCCCGTTTGAATAAACTAACTGTCACTGGATGAAAGCTTAGAAACTGAAACTCTGGAAAGTCATACCGCCCACAACAAGGAATAATGGTTTATCTCTTTTATTTAAGCTTGTTACCAAGCATTTTTTAAACTTATAGGTAATTTCATCATTCCCTTAGAAATACTTGTAAATGCTTAGTTCAAGTTTATCCAACCTTTGCAACTGTGAGCCCAATTGGACATGGCCTATGTGGAGTGCGTGTGGCAAAGAGTCCCATCTTTCCACCAATCAACCTCGGAACTTTTACCTAGTCCAACAAGCAAAAGTTAACCCTTATGTATAATGCACACAGATATCTATAAGATGGAAAGCAATAACATAATTTCAAAGTCTTGGTATCACATACTTTCGCCTTTAATCTCGATCTTGATGGCTCCTTCCATAACTTGTCTAGATTTGTATTTAAATGAAAGACGTATATGATCCAGCAATGAGAGTACTCTTCTAGACCCTCGAGGGAAGCTGGAGGAACCCGAGCAGGATCAAAAGACAAGCATGCCCTAGCCAAAGGCACTAGTAATGGTTGCCTAGGTGTGCCATTCCTATAAACCAGGATAAGAATACAATAATACAACATTCACAATAAATATGATATCAATACAAACCCAAGTCTCAGTTTGAAACTTGGCACCACTCGAATGTTCTTTAAAACTCATTTATTCAGTAAATCATTAATTCTAAAGTCTCAACTCACCTGGTGGAAAAACAGGATTGAACAACACCAATAGGAGACAAGGGATAAGCAGTTTGTTCTAAGTTGTCACATTTAGGTTGTGCTAGCCCATTCCGTAAAGCCTACATACATTTATGAACAAAAAAACATATACACTAATGAAAAGATGCAAACTTTACATTCAAAAACCAAACAGAATCAAATGGTATAATTCATAAACTTCAACAAAAACAAAGACAACCCATTAAAACTGAATTAAGAAAAAAGAGGGGGGGCCATACTTGTTGAGCTCGAATTCGACCTTGTCTCTCAGCAGCACAATTTTTGGAGGAGGTGTTTAGAGAAGCTTCAAGTTGTTGAATCTTTGAAGTCAACTCAGCATATTTTGACCTAGCATTCCAGTAATAATAGATCGAAACAGAGGAAATAGCGGCGACCACTGACAATGCTATGGTGGTGGTTGTCCAGTGTTTTGCTTCAAAAGACATTTCCTAATGCTTGAATTGATTCAATTCAAGGTTTTGGGTTTTTCTCTGTTTGGAGTTCTTTCATGTGCTGATGATGATGGTGAAGAATTGGACCAGAATTCTAAGCCCATATTTTGATATTGGGCTATGAATGGGCCGGTTGCCTATTTTACATTTATGGAGACGAACATGACAAAAATCAAGAAAGCGTAAGAGTTCCAGTATTCAACCCTTTCTTTTATAAAGGAGGAATATTCTTATTACTAAAATCATTACGGCGCAGTTGAACATGGTAATTGTCGATAATTTTCGGAGTAAAAAGTTCTAAATTTTCAAATTAGATAAAAACCATTAGTATTATACATCTTTCATAATTTAATTATTGGGACAAATAAAAAGAAAAGATCGTCTACGGACCGTTAAAAACTAGAATAGTAAGTTTTCATGAGTTATGCTACATGCATTGAATTTGGGAATTCTGAATGAGATTTAAGGTATTACTTTCTAGCACAACGAGGGGTGACATAAAAAGTCGGCCTTATCCTTTAGGATCGAGTCCTATAGGATCGGAAGGTTTAAGGGTCAGGGTTAAAAACGTCTTTTATTTAAAAGGACTTAAAAATTCAATCCAGCCTTAATTCTTTCGGATTTTAGGGCTAAAGAGCCGACCTCTATCGATAAAAAAAATTTGCACCATTTAAATATAAAATAATCTCTTTAATTTTTTAAAACTAAGTTAATCTAAAATTTGAAAGTAAACAAAATAAAATGTCGTAGGGCGTCATAAAAACAAAATGGAATGTCGTATTGTGTCATAACAATCGATAATGTAATACTTTAACTTTTAATTAATAAAATAAAACAAAAATAAAAGAAACAAACCCATCAGTTACGATGCATGTTTGTTGTCGTCATCTCCTCCTCCTCCTCCTCCTTTTTCTTCACTTAAAATAAAAATTAGAGAAAGATGAAAACTGATATGGAAGAATGAAGTTGATGAATGATGATCGTTTTAGAGAGATGATGTGTGGCAGAAAAAGAAGAAAAAATCGTATAATATATTAGAGTTTTTAGTCAACCCTTACTTTGAGTCAATAAATATTTGTAATAATATTTTTTTAATTTACATAATCATTATCTTTAAATTAGTTAACCATCAAAATATTATTAAAATGATTATATTAATATTAATAAAATAAAATTAGTTCATAAATATTAGGGTCGGATTTTAGTCCAAACCATCCAGACTAAACTATTTAAGGTTTAAAATATAAGAGGGCCGATTTTTTGACCGTAAACCCGCCCTAAATCCTAATCCCTTCGCCCATTTTGACACCCCTTCGTTATACTTGTCCTTAAATTCTCGTTATAATCTGAACGGTCAATTATTATACATGATTGACCTAAATACCATTCTGAGAATCTCGAATTCAGGAAGTAATATATCATCCCAAATAACAACATGCTATGTAGGGCTAGTGAAATTGCCAATAAGGGCATATTACAGTGGGCGTACATAACAACTTGTCCCAATTACAACGCATGAGATATGACTTATTACAGTTACTCTCTCGGGGAATTAGGTGTATAAATTAAATACAGAGAACTGTTGTTAGGTTTTGTTTCTTTGTATTATTAGTCTTTTAGGGACCATTATATTTCAATTCATGATACTTGTAGTCTTCTTGTGAATAAATTGCTTAAACGTACATGATTTCAGATTGTCTTATTATATATCAGAGCTTAGTTAGATTTACGCAAATTAAAGAGGGGGCCGAAAAATTGCGTACTGTTTTTTGTCAATCAGTGTTGTCATTTTTGGATGTTTAGAGTGGACTTTTTGTATTTTGCTTATAATTAATGAGACCAATTTGCACGTTATCTTAAATTCACCTCACAGTAACTTTAACTTAAAAAAAACACTTTTAAATTCACCTCACAGTAAATATGAGTTTCATTGATTATATCAACTAGTATATGTATCGGAAACTTCGTCAAATAACTTGTATAAAATAATACTCGATAAATTATTAATTTTCAATACATAGTAATCTTTATTCAGCTCGCGATTCAGATTTTATAGTCATTATATTTCAAATATCATGTCATGAACTATACATTATTTTTGAACCGTTTAAACGTGAGGATTCATGTATATTCGATTCGGATGGAATTAATGCTTGTTGTTAGTGTGTATTTCAAATGTCAACATAGATTAATGAAATTTAGTGTGTACAAATATATAGTTGGCCAAGGTTGCTCAATATTGCATGGCATTGTCATTTATTATAACTCCTAATTACTACTAGCTAGGGTATTTTTTTTTTTAGTCAACGTAGTATCCACCATGCATGATTTGCAACTTGCTAATGATTTAATTTTCGACTTTATCAAACCTATGACGGAAGAAAGATTCTCGATAATTCATTTATGTGTCTCTCATTCCCATGTATTTGAATTACTAGCTAGTAGATTGTATTTATTGTTTGGCAAAAAACTTATGAACTCTTGGAAGTAAAAAGTAACTTAAAACAATAGTATAATTTCACAAATTCGAAATTCCATGTCAGCTGGTTCCCTATCATAAACTTTGTGAGAAACATAGTAATTACAGACGGCCTTGTCCTGCAGGTTAATGAGATGCAATGCAAGCAATAGTGCTCATATATTGTTGTACTAGTATCAACTTGTATTGCCATCTCCTTTTGGGCAATCTATACATTTGGCCCTTATTGTTTGTCTTTCTCGAATAAAATACGCCTGATGTTTTTTTCCCGAATAAAAATATACCCTCGACATTACCATTTGACGGTTAAGACTTAAGATATGTCTTACCAGTTATGTACTACCACGTAGCATAAAAGCGTTATTGGTTTGAGATGCTAATTGACTGTACGCCACATAAACCCGAGACGTATGAAATTTATGCTGCCACGTAAATATAACCACCGAAAATGAAAGTTGGGGATGCAATATTCGAATAATTGAATCGTCAGGGACTAAACGTGTGATTTGTCTCACTCTTTTTTTTCGTTATCATGGAGCTTTTTGGAGAATATGCATCAAGTCATTCGACCCAAACCTGAGTGGTTGAAAAGTAAATTTGTCGTGAAGCTATGTGCCATTAGAATACTTTAAAGTTTAAACAATGGCAGAGATTCAACTTTTTTTACTTTTTTTCTGAATGTTATATATTGTTAGTCAGCTTTTTGCATAGTAATTACAGACGCATGTTTCGACATTTTATTTTATCCTTGAATTCTATGGAGACACAAAATGGAGAAAAGTAAAAAAAAGTACTGTTACTTCCTGCTGATTCTTTCTTTTTACAGTGTTACTTTTTACCTTTTTACATTAAATTACACTGTAAAAGTTTAACTGTAAAAGAATTGATTCCTTTCCTCAAAATAATCACTTTTTGCAGCTTTTGTTTTTTCTCCTTGTTATATATGTATAGACATCAGATATGGTTGCACCATCACCTAAAAATATGCTATAAAGTCATGTCATGTTATTTTTTATATTTTCTTTTCCTTCTCAATATTCCATGAGATTCTACTATTCTACTTCTGTTATCTCGTTTTCAAACCTAAAAAGACCTTTACTATCATCAATATATGTATATATATATATATACACACTATATTGGCCAACTACATGGTTTAGTCCTTAACGTTTAATTTCTCAAATAAAATACCCTTAACATTATTTTTGGAATAATTTGATTTACCGCGCGCAATGACATATATCTTGGTTCATACAACGTACATTATGAAAGAAAAAATCGTAGGGCCAAAACAAAAATTCGGTCGAGCTTTGTTTTCTGGGGGATGGTCCACTAAATTGAAATCTGCCACCAAATAATTTGATTTATATGATTATTGAGGATAAGAAGAATGTGAATGAGCCAATGTGCATTTGTGGCTGGAGTCATCAGTCGAATCAAAATTAAAAGCTTGCTTTTCACTTGTAGGATCTTATTTAATAAATCGTCTGTATCAGAGATTAATGAGTACTTAGATATCCCTAAATAATTGGCCAAATGAAATTAAAAAAGAAATAATTTTGATGTCCTATATATTTTATTATATGTTATGCTTCATTGACCAAAAATTATAGATGCACTAGAAAGTTAGGTACCTTTGAGCTTTGTATTTGAAAGCACGTTATCAACCAAAATTTATTGTTTAATTTATTTAGGTCATGTCTCCATATCCCAGAATAGATATTGCCAATCACATTTTAAATTTGCAATTGCATTAAGTTTATTTCTGTTTCATTAATATGAAAGTTTCAGTTGCCAATAATTAAAGAAAATGTCAAAAATTAATTGTTAGACTAAATGAACTTGTTCGACCTCAATGATAAATTTGGACTCCACCATTTGACATTATTTGATTTAGGGCAAAAAGAGAGAGATGGCTAAAGGTGTGTTCGTTTTGTATGAGAGTTATTGTTCCAGGCAGACACGCACATTTTATTAAAAAAATATTTTTATTATTTTCATTTTAAGTAAAAAATATATATTTTGAGGATTACCACACGTCAAAATGTTTTTTTGAAGCTTCTTACAATACAAAACAAATAGCAATAATGTTGGAGCATTTCTTTAATTTATTCCTCATACTTTTTTGAAACCTTTTAACAATATTACAAGACGTGTGCATCGACTTTTTGCCTATGTGAAATAACTATAGACTTGATGCAAGAAAGGAGCCTTGTTTAGAATGAAACTTAAAAAGAAATAAAGGAATGAAGAAAAGTTTTATACTTTTTATTCTAATGATTCAATCATGTTCAATTAAGATCACTCTCTCTTTTTTTTTTTCTTAATTACTTCCCCATGAAGTCTAAAAATGATATTTCTTTTGTTATATTATGATGAGATTGTACTAATTAACGCGAACGGAATTAGGGTCCACTTTTTAAACATTTGATCATTTTATGTCGGGGGTGATTTTTTTTATACAAATTAGTCAAATGAAAAAAAAAATCATACAAATACACACACATATATATATATATATATATATAAAATATACTCAACATGATATTATAAGAAGATAGCCGAGCATGATTTTCTAAACAGAAGTGATAGATTATATTAACCGGAAACTAGTGAAATCTCAAGGGATGGAGATTTCGCTAAACTCTGCATTATATTGGCAGTCAAGCTCTTCCCACAAACGAGATAGTAATATTATTAACAATCTAAAATCTATTGTTTATCTTAGCTATATATATGAATAATTTTCGGTTAAATAACAAAATAAACTTATTAAGAGAACTTTGTTAATGAATAAATTGTCCATCATGAAGAAAAAAAATTAAAAGAAACATTGTTTTTAAAGTTTGCTTTCTCTCTAGAATGATATATATATATATATATATATATATAATAACCATAATAATTTCTTCCACTTAAAAAAGGCTTCGGTGACCTCATAAAACTCTTAGTCCTAATTTATCCCCCCTACATTCAAATCCATTCACTAAATTCTCTAATCATTCATCTTCTTCTAGATTGATTAAAAGAGGAAAATTAAAATATGTGTTTATTTTAACCTTTAATGTTAATTATTATAATTTCTAAAATGTGTTGCTTTGGTGTAGGTTCTTTAAGCAAGAGAACAAGGTGCTTACCACCCCCTCATTATACAATATATGCCCGCATGCATCCCACTAACAATATCAATAACACAAACAATATCAATATCACTAACCCTACGTACCCAACAACAAAAAATTAGTGCTTTTTTTTTTCTTCTTGTCACGCATACATGTTTAAATTGTAGGAGTAGTAACCTATAAAAATACATAGTCCTATATTTTAAGGTAATCATATGATGGATCGATCAAAGGTCAAACTTTAAGCAAACTTAAAAACAACAATTCACTCAGTTGGGGATGGATTGAGAGACACTTCTCTATCTATCTATCTTTCTTTCTTTTTGAAAAGGTAATGGTAGCTTCTTGCACTCAAAGCAAGTACGTAGACTTTCAAGAACGCTTCTTTAGTTTAATTTCCCTCTCCTTTTAGTTTAGAATAAAGGGGATGGGAAAGTGATTTTGCTTTTTGAATTTGGCTTAGATGGATGGAGCACCAATCAAGCAAAACATGACAATTGGTTATTCCTTTTTAAATTTCAAGTGTTATACTATCATTCCCACGAAAAAAAAAAAAAGGTTATACGTACTACGCGCGTAAGCTTGAGTTTGTGATTGAATCAATCGATCAATATATAAGTATTCACTTCTTTGATACGGTTTTGAGGATTCAGATCCACATTTTAAACTTGATTAAGATCAGCTAAACACTTTTTCACCAGATCACACGTAAATATTCATTCAAATAAATGAATGTTCTTTAATATTTTTATTCATATTCTTCAAGCATTATGACTTTAAACAAAAAATTATTATGATTTATACATATATATTAGTGATAAATGTAACTTATTGATGGATAAATAAAAATTTCTATATATAAATATTACTTCATTCTTCAAAAATACAAAAAAAAAATAATAATAAAAAAATAATCATCTGCACCTTTTAACTAGGCTCGCGGCACCCTTTAACAAAAATCCTAGTTTTTAAAATCCTATTTTTTTTATTAAATAATTAATCCACCTGGTTATAGCGCAGGACATAAATTAAAAATAAACTTAATAAATAATCAATCCAAATTATGAGTTATGAAGAGTGTTATCGTGTCCTAAAACTTGTACAATAAATTATGTATATATGTAAGGTAGTCAAATCAAATTTCAACCTAAAAATGGACGAAACATAGAACGGTAGAAAGGAACGAAATAAAATAAAATTTAATCACTGATTTAAAATTTTAATTTGAAACTTAATTAAATTCAAATTTTAAAATATATGCGTCAAATTACTATTCATCAATAAAATTTCATGTATAGAATTTTAATTTTTGACAATAAAATTTATAATTGAATTTATAATTATAACAAATTAAAAAATTTTGATATTATCTATATAAAAATATTCATATATGATTATTTTTAAAATTATATTTTAGAACTGAAAAAAATTATTAATTTACATTATATTATTAATTTATCAGAGCCTGTAATTAGCTAACCAACTAATTTATCTACAAGAAAAATAAAAAAGAAATTTTTTTAACAAAGAAAAAAATGAAAATTTCTTCTTTTATTTATGGCGCCGGCGGTGTATGGTCGATTCAAACAGTTTATTGAGTTAGTCAAAGACTCAAAGTCAACAAGACCTCTCATTTTCGCAACTATGTTATGAATACTGTAGTAATTATAGAGGAAGTGAAAATATTTTTCTTTTGACTTTGAACTTCTATTAATTCAACTTATATAAGTATAAAGTCGCCCTTATAATCATCGCCCCATTTATATATGTATAATATAGCATTACTACCGTTTGTAGCAGTCATGATATATACAATGATATGATTTTGTGATTAATGGTTCCAATTCTGTATGGAGGCACGAATTTTAAATTAATCCATAATTAAATTTATCGATTTTATCAGATAAAAAAAATGTCAAGTAACTTACGATTTGTCTGAAAAAATTTCAATTTTTGGTGAGTTTTATACAAAGATTAAATGGGGGCAATTAAGACAATTTGAAAGTGCAAAAAGGCCCTGAACTGAACCTGAATGGTAGTATTAAATGTAGAAAGTTTGAAATGAAAGTCTTTCTTTCTTTCTTATTCCTCTCTCTTACTTTCCAACTTTAACTTTGTCATTACTTTTTGGTTACCAGAAAAGGAAATGACTAAAGTAAGTGAGATTCACGCGTCATATTTCTTTTTATGAATTTGAGAAAATGAACGGTGGTGATCTTGACGTTCCTTAAGATATCGAACGGTCAGTGTTTCACCTCAGAGAGAGACAATCAGAGTGTATAACAGAACTCTTATTTACTTTTTCTTCAGTCCGTTCGTAGCTTATGATAGCATAGCATCCGCCTCTGCATACACGTGCCACGTACAAGGCCCATAATAAATATTACTACTACGGATTATAGTATTACCTACGTCACACCTCAACTTTACAAATTGTTTCATTGGAGCACCTGAACTATCATTCATTAGTTTTTCAACCCTAACTCGGAATTTTACCATCGCTATTACCGTGGTGCCTATTTGCCGAGTACCGTCATGAAAATCCAACATGTGATGCTACAGTACTAAACACGCACGAGATAGTAAAACACTAATAACAACGAGTAGTAACTTCTAGGTTCACCTTTTGAACTTAGTTTATTTTATATATAATGTTTATTTTGATTTTTTTAATAACATACTCCCTCCATATATAAATAGTTTGTCTTTTAATAATTGACGTTTTGAAAATATCAATATAATTTTTTATATTTTTATCTCTTCACTAACTCTACACCACATATAATTAATAATTTAATTAAAAAAAATATTAAAATTATAAAATAAAATAATTTTTATATTAAAATTGATGATATTAACATACATAAAAATTCAAATATATCAATTATTCAAAAAATAATATTATCTAAAAAAGATCAGAAAAATAAATTAAAAAATAGAACAGATATTCTATGCAAGTTAATGGCTCATGCAACCCATTGAACTCTTGCTTTATACTGTTACTTTGTAGAGGCAGCCACAAAGATTTCTTTGGTAATATGTAAAAAGATTCAAGCAATCTTAAAAGATAAAATTCGGTGGGGTTTAAGAAATTTGATCGAGAAGCCTTCTAAAAGAAGTCCCCTCTATATATACTACTATTTTTTTTTACTATTTTTTTTTATTAATTATTTTGAAAATTTTTTACGCATATCAATATCATAAATTTTAATATATACGTTTAAGTCATATATAGATTATTTTTAATTTATAATTCTATCATTTTTATTTTAAATTATTAATTATATGTGAGTGTAAAGTTAAGTAGAGGGATAAAAATGAAAAAATGCACAATTTTAAAACGTTAACTATTTAAAGATAAAAAAAAATTCCAAAAATATCATCTATTTATATACGGAAAGAATACTAAATAACGAGTATACACCTTTTTAAGTGTCCGTATGGCACAATTTTTGAATGATTTTTAAAGTTTGAAAAAATAATTTGAATGTTTGATTAGATAAAAAATTATAATTTTTTTATAAAATTTATTTCGAAAAAACAAATTTTTAAAAAATATCATATTATTATTTTTATAAAAAGATAACTTTTAAACATAAAAATCCAAAAATCATTTACTACCATACTGACCCTAATTCGATCTTATGATCTCAACATATTACAAATGGTCTAATCTAATATTTCAATCAAATTTAATAATATTATGATGTAGGGATGATTATCAATCAGTTCAGTTACCTAATGATTCGATCACCATTTACTCTATTAAAAGTATAGAGATTTCACTCCTATTAATATGAGGGATTTATGTATAAAATATTAATACAAGACAAAAAATGAAAATGATGATTATCGGATTGGAACGTAAAAAGGGTGATTGATATAGTGCGTAGTGGTAGTAGTTGTAACGGAAAGAGGAGAGAGAGAGAGATATTTTTTGAATAACGCGTAAAAGGAAAGGGATGACTGAGGCTGGGCTGGGCGTGCGTTGCCAAAAGGCAAAGTATAGTGATTATCATTAAAAATTTGGTTTCTTAAAACACATTTTTTTCCTTTTCATTCGTTGTCTTTTTTTAGCCAAAAACAAGGCTTCAAAAGTTAGGAATCTCAAAAAAGTTACTAATATTATTGTTATTTGTCTTTTACTTGTAAACATTATCTTCAAAAAATTATTACTACTACTTTATACATAGATATACTATCATCTTTTTTCTTGCTTGTAATTTGAGTTTTCACCTTCCACCACCTTTCTTAGTTTCTCCTTTTCTTACATGTACTATGGTAGCATTATGCATAAAAGAAATCATACTTATTAGTGAGCTCCTTTTTCAGAATGTTTTAGAAAGTTCAGGGGTCTTCAATAGGGAAGATAATTTATTTATTTTTTTAATTTTTTAAAAAATTTTCATTTTAGCTGAAACTCGTTCGATGCAAGAATTGGAAACGAAAATTTTCTAAAAATTTCGTGAAAAAGACATAAAAATAGAGATGTCCAAATTTCTAATTCTCACTTTTCATTTTTTTAAGAAATTGAAGACTCACACACTGTTCATTGACTAACGAACAATATCCATTATACCCATCCATATATATTAAAAAAAATACACCGACACTACTCTTTGTTATGAAACACTCTTCATTCTAGATTTAGAATCCAGATCCGCAAGAGATCTTTTCAGCCGATTACTCTCATTGAATGCATCCCCGACCACAACAATCTAATCAATTCAATTCGTTCAATGTAATCACAATCTTTGGCCTTTAATTACATTCTTCAAATTCGTTTTGCCCAATATCGTGCAATTCCAGATTCACAATTAGCTGTCTCTGCGTCGACCTACTCTCATTGAATGTATCCTCAAGTACAACAATCTAATCAGTTGAAGAAGGCGTTCGGTGTAATAGCACTCCATAACCTTCAATTGCCTTCCACTCATGCTATAAATGTCGATTGACCAAACCAACCTAATACCCACTTCAAAATGTCCATAAATTCACAAACTCCCTCGTCTCTTACCACATCTGCAAACAATTTATGAGGACTCTTCTCTTCAAACCAGTATTCCACCAACAGTAGGAGTGTCTAACAGGACAACGGCGATAATTTTGGGGGCTTGTTCTTCAGTCGAAAACAGCAATTCAAGACATTGGTTAGTATTTGAGTTGTTCTCTATTAACTTTAATTTTAGGATTTAGATTTAAGGGTTTTGAATTGGGGATAGAATAATTTTCAACTATGTTAAAATGGTGGACAGAAGAGTTGGAAGAGTCGGTTTCACATGGTATAATCACTGTTGCTTGTTTCACTAGTTTCCACTATCGATAGTTTTTAGTTTCATAAATATAATCTGATATATTTTCACTGCAATTTTTTGGTTAAGTTGTAATTCGGTAGTAGTCTACTATACTACAAACTCCATATATTATATAATCTTTAATCTGCCTTTTTTTTTTTTTTGCATAGTTGATTAATGCTGAATATAAGAATTTTTTACATCATGTATACCTGATTTGTTTTGTGAATAACATTACTTATATTGCTGTTGATTGGTAGTTGGGTTAGGGTGTCAAGAGTCATGGATGACAGCAAGGAATGGCCAAAGAAAAATATGCTCGCATTCCTCCAGATAATATATGAGTGCGTGAAAGTCCATCCGAACAATTCTTCGAGCTTCAGTGATGCAGATTGGACAAAGATTGATATAGAGCTGCTTGGATTAGTTGGACAGTCATATGGTGTTGTCTCACTGAAAGGGAAATATCATCGGTTACGTGCGACCTACCGGCTTTCACTGAGCTTATCAACCAGACTAGTGTTACTTGGGATCCTGATAGAAACATAGTTTCTGCTTATGAAGAAGTGGGCCAAAAGTTAATTATGTTATGTGTAATAATCTCTGGTTATCGCTTTAATAATATCTTCCTGCTTTGTTATTACCAGTCCTGTAATAATCTTGATTATGACACGGTACTTCGGTGAGGTTTTGCATGATCTAACGTCTTTTATCTATTTTAATTTCGATATTTGTGCTAGTTGTTGCTGCTTGTGACCATGTATGGACTGGATTTCCTTATAATGCTTTAGAACTTCTCAATAGGATTTAATTCCATTTGTGTATGTTTGTGTTTCTTTAAAAACAACAGTATAGGTGCAATCGATGATACACATGTAGCAGCTTGGGGTCCAAGTAAAAATTCCAAATCTTATCGTGGGCGTAAGAGTACACTGACCCAAAATGTATTGGCCGCTTGCTCTCACGACATGATGATCACATTTGTCTATAGTGGATGGGAAGGGATTGCAAATGACTCTCGAGTGTTCATTGTTGCGGTTACAAGGGCTGAACATGCATTCCCTATGACAACCGCCAGTAAGTACTGGACATATATATGTGTGTGTTTTATTTATTTTCTTAAACAATTTGTTAACGATAAATTTGACCTTATTTGCTAATATACTATATAACATGCATAGATCAATTTTATCTCGTCGACTTTGGATTTCCGAATGTATCAAGATTTTTGGCTCCTTATCGCGGAGAAAGGTATCATTTGAATGATTTTAGTAGCAGGGGTCAGGTTGCATATAGGGGCACACGTGAGCTATTTAATCATCGACATTCGTCATGCCGCAATGTGATTGAGAGATGTTTTGGTGTATTGAAGGCTAGATTTCCAATCCTTAAATTTATGCCTAATCATAGTTTTCGACGATAAAGGCTATTCCCCATAATTTGTTGTGCTTTGCACAACTTCATCCGACAAGAGGATATGACTGATAACTTGTTTTCACAATACAATGTTGAAGACATGTCGTTCAATAATAGTCGAAATGCAAACGCCGATGAAGATATCATTCATCTAATTATCGCAACAAATGCAAAATTGCCGAGGTTAGATACTCCATTGCTATGCAGATGTGGAATGATTATGCCAATCGTGGTTGACGACATCGTTAATTTATTTTGTGTCATCGTATTATTAAGTTATGAATGCGTTACTATGATTTTTATTTGATGACTAAATAATGCCAACAAATATACGTGAATTTCCTAATTCTAAAAGTTAATTCATGTCATCAATTACTCATACAAGATGTGCCACTTGGTATTTGAGAAAAATATATTGTAATGATTTTTTATCTATATAAAATAAAATTCCAAAAAAAGAAAAACAAAACAAGCAAAGCATAGAAAACATCCCACTGAACAAATTTTTTATTTTTTTCTCATGAAAAACTGAAATCACAAATATGACAAAACAAATTTTTATTTTCAATAATTATGAAAATAAAGAATGAGAATTGATGAATTTTTTTGAAAAAGTGAAAAGTGAGAAATCTTCCCCACCGAACACCCTCTTAAATTCTCTTTAGAACATAAGTTTTGTGCCTCATCTGCATAGCTCTGCTTTTAATTTTGATAGGAGTATTGTTGTGAAATAGGCAGAGGGAAAGAGCAATAAACCGGAAAAGATAGAAAAAAATCTCCGCTTGTTGAAGGTGAAGTTTGTAAATAAAACAATTCTTTCTATCGTGTATTTTCGATTAATGCAGCCTCAGATGCTTTAATTGTCAATTCTAACATTGAGCGAAAGGTTATCCTTATAGATTCTATATTGCGGGGTCATCCCTCCTCTACTAGTACCAATAGGGGGCTTAGGAAGAATTGTTAATTTAAGACCTCTAATGAATTGTATAATATCATATATTCCTTTCCTATCAAAGTTTTAAATTGTATAATATCATATATTCCTTCCCTATCAAACTTTTTCATTATTATGAAATGATATAATTAATCAAATAATGAAAATATTTTTGTCAAAAGAATATTGTCAAGTTTTCCAAATTAAATAAAATATAATGTTATATAACTTGACAAATGTATCGTTCGAAAAAAAAACTACATTATACTCGATTAATTATATTGTGTCATATTAATCAAAATATCATATATTTTGATACGAAATTAATTTAATCATTAATCCTCTTAAGACCATTTGTAAAACTATTGTAAGTTTCTTTAAATTACTCTTTCCACAAACATAAAAAAAAAAGAATTTCCATTCTAAAATTGGAGTCTTTAATTAATTTTTTATTTTTTTAAATAAGTGTCGTTTCAAAATGTAAGATAATTATTTACTATATTACTCATATACACTATTTCTTAATTAGTTTTGACTTTGTATATGGTTGAATTTTGAAATTAGTTAGGGTAAACTAGTACATATTTATCTAATCATAATTTATATTTATTTTTATATCAAAATATATGATATTTTGTCTAAAAATTATTTTTTAAAATGTTAATATGAAATTTATCTAATCATAATTTATATTTATACTGTTTTTATTTTAAAATACTTGATGTTTTATATAAAAATTATTTTTTAAAATATTAATATAAAATTTATTTAATAATAATTTATGCTGTCTCCATCTCAAAATATATAATATATATAATGATTTAGGTAAAAATTACTTTTGGAATGTTAATATGGAATGGAGGTTAGTGCTGTGTATTTCTAATCGTATGTTGATTTTCTTCCATCTACATTCTTTACATTCTTTAGGAAGTACGTCAAAAAGAAAAAATATATAAATTAGATATTAAAATAAAAATAATTTTTTGTCTGATGTAAATTTTGAAAAGTTTAAGAAACATTAATTATATTTATTCATTATACTTTCATGCACCCACTTCATCAACTTCATTTTTTTTATTCTCATATTCTCGTATACTCACCAACTCACCTCATACATTTGGTTATTAATTGTAATTTTAAGGGTTTTTAAGTCTCTACAATCATAATTATATTGAAAAATGAACTTATAAATATATTTCCTTGATTTGTATAAAATCTCCTAAATTAATATTTAATTTGGGACGGAAAAAATATATATAGGAAGAGCCTAATTTACATTCAGTTCTTTACATATTATATGTATATTTTCATGTTTTAAATGGTCGTATTTTTTTACTTATTCCAAAAAAAACATTAATTTTGTGTGGTTAATAAATTTTATTAATTTCATATTACGTAGTAATATTTTTTATATGATTTGAATATATATATATATCTGTGAAATACCAAAAGAAAAATTAAATGTTTTGCCTCACGACGTATTTACGTTTATACATCATAGTCCAGTTACGGACCACTCTAATTTAATATACAAAATTCGGCATACAAGTTGTTAACTTCAAGAAAAATTTGGCATACAAAACCGCAACTCATAATTCAGAATTAATACCTGATTTTGGACCACATAGGCAACTCGATACAATTTAAAATACGAATAATATAATAGGCAGATCAACATCAAATTCCGTTAAGATCACTAATAATCTTTTTACTCTAATCTATACCCATTTGTTAGGGTCAACTTATAAATTATATTCCTAATGACTAGTATAACTTACCTAATTTGGTATACGAAATTTGGCCTAACAGACTATAACACCTGATTGCAAATAAAAAACTCTATACTATACTGGTGATTAAAATTAATTTAAAAAATAGGCTCGTCTAATCACAGACTTAAGTATAGTATAATATACGCACAAGTTCGCAGGCAAATTTAAGCTTATAAAAATACAAAACAGTTCCCAACTTTTGACTTTCATAACAAAGCATACAGGCAAAGGCAGCTAGAGTTTTAATGAGCGATAACATTCAAGAGAAAGTTTCGATATCGATTTAATTACTACTGCCGACCTAATTTATTTCCCATCATAATTACAACAACTAGCTATAGGATTATTCAAAGGGAAGGATATTTTTCCAAAGTTGAACTTCTATATCAACATTAAAAGGACGGCGCCAGTGATATTAACATTTCCAATATTGCATTTATTGAGTTCCAAAGATTGTTAAATTTAATTCATGTGGATGGAGAAAATATAAAAATAAAGGAATGAAATAAGTAAATCCCACATTTAGGAGGCCACACTCACGTTTCGGAATTAGCGAGTGGTCCAGATTCTACCTCTTGGAGTGATGGGTTGGTGTTGATCTAAATCAGTTCCGACGCATAGGATCGTTAGGAACTTTGTATGCTCCTACGTACCATTCTGATCACTTTCGATCCTTAATTAATAAAATCAATCATAACTTGGTCTCCATTAGAATATGTTGAATGTTGATGGATTTTTCAGTCCAATGATAGTAACTTTCGTGATTTTATGTTCTTACTGTACTACGTTTTCGTATTCTCTTATTCGTTCTTAGATTGGAACTTGATTTTAAGTAATTCAGGTAAAGATGGAAATCACATGGAGGCTAGGAAGATGAGCATAAGTTACGTTAATGTGTAAAACGAAGAAAATGAGCATTAGGTATATATATATATATAATGGTTTATATTTTATTTTATGATTTATGAAGTAGTACTTGATGTTATACTTAATAAGTACATTGTTAATATATAGAAGTAATGAATTTATTTATTCATGTATCATGGTATGTACAGTTCAGCTTATTTTTGTATTATTTCGCACTTAATAATTAGTTGGTTAATTAATTCATATTCATAATGATGTGCTTCGGCCTTTTTCTGAATATAAGTGCTTCAGTTTAAAGAATACGGAATTTTGTAACTATTTCTTTTTTAAAAAAAAGCATTACCATAATTGGTAAACAAGTTAAACGTGTAGTTTTGTCCGTCTTCAAAACCTTCAAAGAAGTCCCACATTCATTTATTTCTCTCCCACTCTTATTTTAAAACCCTATGAAAGGATTTTTGGCTAAAAGAAGAGATTGATAAATTGATATTCTCACCGTTCCTCTTGGACATATATAAAATAGTAGAAATATTTCATATTAAATAGTTTCTTTTGATGATATCATATTAAATAATAACTTTTTTTTATGGCTATAAAATAAAAGTTTATGATATTTACTATGGGTTACCCTAATGCCCTACCAAAAAACTGTAACGTATACCTAAGTATTGTGAATTTGAAAAGTTTGACCAATAAATCATATTATAGGCGCAAGAAAAAATTGAGACAGAAAAATAAAGTGAGAGGAAAAAAGGAGTTAAAGTATGAAAAGGTGAAGGTCGTGCGGTGTCTTTGCAGCGATTGCGTGTGTAAAGCAGAAATTTGGTCGAAAGGCAAAATTAATCCCAGGAAAAGCGACTTTTGCCTTTTTAAACATCCCAACCCCACGCATTATTCACACCGCGTGTAACACACTTTCCATCGATTTATCTCTTTTGGTCTCTGTACAAGCTTGATTTTAACTTTTGATGCACCACCAAAATATCTTGGTTATCTAATCCTGATAATTTAAGAGCATTTACAATTTAGTCCATTTCCTTTCTTCTAATCTTGAGTTTACATGAAATGTTATTCGAAGATCAATTAAATTTATCAAGCTCCATTTTGTATATATGTATTTTAAAAATATTATTGCAATAACCTCAATAAATATTATAGGATTTTATTTTTGACTTTAATCTTCTCGAATTTATGGTACAAAATGAGCCACTTCAAATAGATTTTTTATTTTCGTCTGGATAAATTGATAAGTTAAGCATTCCCAACCCACCAAGCGAAACTGGTGATTTCTTGTTCACGTCACATAATCATTTTGATGTCCATTCTTCTTTTTATATATTTCTTATGAGATTCAAACCTTTCATTTTAAAAGATAAATCAATCTTAATCATCATTTAACATTCTTTTTTAATGTTACCATTACTCAACACCTTATTTTTTTTAATATCACTCAACATCTTATTGATCATTCTCATAATGTTAATTTTTTTTTCATAATGTTATTTTGTTATAAACTGAATAATTAATATAATAATATTACTAATAGTATAAAGATGAGGAAAGTTAAATGTAATAACAAAAGAAAAGAAAGGAATTGAAAAAGGCAAAGGCAAAAGTAACCGTTTTGATCCTTATTTTAAACATTGTTGAATTGTTTCGTCCCTCTAAACATAAATTGAATCAAATGATCTTTCAAACGTTAAATTTTGAACTACTTAGTCCCTCGACCCTAACGGACGTTAACTTTGGCCGACCTGTCACCTTTAGCCAATCATAGCGTGACATGTGTACATGACGTGAAAAAAATTCCACATAGACTTTCTTATCCATATTTACGTTATCCTGGTTATAATCGAACCGGAATTAAACCGAATCAATTGATGCGATTAATTTTCAAACCACAAAAACAATTAAACTTTTAACAGTTTAGTCCCTTAGTTATCAAATCACGCAACTCAATCCGCTTCTTCTTCCTCGAGCCAACATCCACCACCACCAGATCCAACCCAACTCCAGCCATCCTCGACACTCCCGCCAACCAAAACGCCGCCATCACCCCTGGTTTCCCTCTATCCAAAACCCACTCTCTCTACTCCTCCTTCTCGACGTCCCCGTAGCCTCCTCTATCAACGCCATCATCACATCTCCATTCCCCACCACCAGGCGCTACTCACGCCACCACGCCCAGCACCACTCCAGGCCATTCTCCTTTCACTGTTGACCAGGTCACCACGCCACATCTCCCTCTTCGAGATCTCCCCCGTCGCCATCGATCAGAGCCTCGTCTCGATCTCGCCGCCGTCTTCTTTACCAGATCCACAATCCACTTATCCTCTTCTCCAGTCAACAAATCGTGGTGCTCGGACTTAATGGTCATCGGAGTACGACGACGACGTTTACCTCGACGGTCATCAGATCGACACTATCACATCATCATCGGTTGCTGCATCATCATCTTCACCGCCGTCGTGGCCGACGAGGTCGTCCCAGTCCCGCCACTGATTAAAATTTTCAAACCAAAAAATAATCTTCGTTTTCGAGCCGTCGGTGGCTTGGAAGGAGAAGAGGCGAACATCAACAGATCAAAGGGAGGAGAGGAGCGGCGCAGGATCTGACAGAGGAGAAGAGCGGCCTGCTCTGTGAGGAGGAGAGAACAAAGCTGGTTTGGGAGGAGAATAGGGTGTTGTCGGATCCAAAAGGAGAGAATGAAGCTACTGACGGAGATGATGCCGGCGTTTTGGTTGGCGGAAGTGTCGAGGATGGCCGGAGTTGGGTTGGATCTGCTGGTGGTGGATGTTGGCTCGAGAAAGAAGAAGCGGATTGAGTTGCGCGATTTGATAACTAAGGGACTAAATTGTTAAAAGTTTAATTGTTTTTGTGGTTTGAAAATTAATCGCATCAATTGATTCGGTTTGATTCCGGTTCGATTATAACCAGGATAACGTAAATCGGGATAAAAAAAGTCTATGTGGAATTTTTTTTTACACGTCATGTACACGTGTCACGCTATGATTGACTAAAAGTGACAGATCGGCCAAAGTTAACGTCTGTTAGGATCGAGGGACAAAGTAGTTCAAAAATTAACGTTTGAAAGATCATTTGGTTCGATTTATATTTGGAGGAACGAAACAGTTCAACAATGTTTAAAATAGGGACCAAATGGTTACTTTTGCCAAAAAGCAAAGATTGGTCAATTGACTCTCTCTACGGTCTTCCTTTCTATCCCTCCCTCTACAAAAGGTATTTATCTCACTCCATTATCTCCTTTTTTAAACTCAAAGATTGGACAAAAAGCGTAAAGTAAGTCAGGTAAGTTGAAGGATTATTAGTGAAAAAATACGACAAGAAATATACAAACCTACAATAATAACATGAAGATTTTAATATGAACAATTTTTTCACCTAATTTTTGGAAAAGGACGATTATAAACTGCGACGTTTTTGACGCCAATCAAGTTCACTAATAGGAGCGAGAGAAGAAAAATCATAAAAATTGCCTTATGAAATTAAAAAAGTTTGTGTATAACTAATCCTTATATCTAACTAATTTTTACTCTTTTCTTAATCAATTAACGGATATAAAACCTCAGCCATTATATAATTAGTTTATTAAATATTGAAGTGTATATATAAATTAAAAATGAAAATAAAAAATGAAGAGAAATGTTTAAAAAGACATTATTTATTTAGAGAGGTTTAAGGTTTACAATACTTAATTTAAGAGGAGTACATTATATAAAACCAAAAATAGTCCCACATAAAAAGTAGAGAGAAGAACAAATTGCTCCTTCGCCCCCTCGAAAGAAAGCATATTATATTTTTCCAGAAATCCTTGCAAACAAAACTCAAACTGTTAAGTATTATTTATATATACTCAGCACTCAGCAGTGCAGTAGCAGTACTATTCCTTCTATGACCCCATTCTCCAGAAATTCTTTCTCTCTCTACACACAGAAAGAAATTAAAATAACATTTCTTTCCTTTTCATGCCGACTGCTCCCTAACTACTACTACTACTTTATAGCCTCCATTTTTTAAATATAAAGAAAAAATATTTTACATATATTTGATGTGAATTCTTTTTTGTCTTTGCTAAAATTTTCATTCCTAGAAGAGAGAGAGAGAGACAGAGTATTTGATTTGATCTTCTTCTTTGTTGCTGAATTTTCCTTCTATTCATATAAAAGTCTCAAGCTTTGATATCACCCACTTGATAAAATCCTATAAAGATTCAATCTTTCATTTTGGTTTCTAGTCTAATCAAATGGGTTGTGATTTTATTCGATTGGGTTTTTAGATTCCAAAAAATAAAACAATCATGAGGGCTGGTTTGAGTACGATCCAGCAGACTTTGACGTCGGAGGCGGCGACCGTATTAAACCAATCGATAGCGGAAGCCGGCCGTCGTAATCACGGCCAAACTACGCCGCTACATGTGGCGGCGACGCTTTTATCATCGCCGTCGGGTTATCTCCGGCAAGCCTGCATCAAATCTCATCCGAATTCATCTCATCCTTTACAGTGCAGAGCTTTGGAGCTCTGCTTCAGAGTGGCGCTCGAGCGGCTTCCGACGGCGCAGAATATCGGTCCGGGGTCGGAGCCGCCGATTTCGAACGCGTTGATGGCGGCGTTGAAGCGGGCACAGGCTCATCAACGCCGTGGCTGCCCGGAGCAACAGCAGCAGCCGTTGTTGGCCGTGAAAGTTGAGCTCGAACAGCTGATTATATCTATTTTAGACGACCCAAGTGTGAGCCGAGTCATGCGAGAAGCTAGTTTTTCTAGTCCAGCTGTGAAAGCCACAATTGAGCAATCGATTATCATCAATAGCTCGAGTACTAATTCCGGTTCGGTTCCGAAATCGAATCCGATTGGACTGGGTGGGTTTCGATCTTCTCCGATTACCGTCACTCCGAATAGGAATTTGTACTTGAATCCCAGATTACAACAGAATAATAACAACAATAACAGCAACGTTAATAGTGGTGGCGAAGAAGTTAAGAGAGTGGTCGATATTTTGTCGAGGAGTAAGAAGAAAAACCCAATTCTGGTAGGAGAATCGGAGCCAGAATCGGTTATCAAAGAATTGCTCCGGAGAATCGAGTGCAAAGAATTTTCCAATGGGGTTTTGAAAATTGCTCAAGTGATTTATTTCGAATTTGGAACGGATAAAGATCAGTTAGGAGCTAAAATTAAGGAATTAGGAAGTTTGATTGAGAGTAAGATAGGGAATTCAGATGATTCCGGTGTAATTCTGAATATGGGGGACTTAAAGTGGCTGGTTGAGCAGCCGCCGGCGATGGGTTTGGGGGGAGGAGGCACGACGGAGGCGGGGAAAACAGCCGTGGTGGAGATGGGGAATTTGTTGGGAAGATTTTCCGGGAGGCTTTGGTTAATTGGTAGTGCTACATGTGAGACATATTTGAGATGTCAAGTTTATCATCCATCTATGGAAAATGATTGGGATCTTCAAGCTCTCCCTATTGCTACTAGAGCTCCTCCATCTTCATTGTTTCCAAGGTAATTGTTCAAAGAAAACAATTTTTATTTTGATCAGAAGATTGTTTGAATTGGGAATCAACATTATCATAAACTGTTCTTTATAGAATCCATACACTACTTATGTTTGGTTTTAGAATCTATGTCAACTGTGGGAATTGGTATAAAGCCTATATAGAATCTTTAGACTTTTTTAGAATATAAGTTGGAATCAATTGTTTCATGATTTCTTTTCAAGTGATTATGTAGTTATATCTTCAAACATGCTCTGTTTCAGCTGAAAACTCAATTTTGTTTGACAGGCTTGGAACAAATGGAATTCTTAGCCGGTCAGTTGAGTCCTTATCGCCATTAAAGGCGTTCTCTCCTGCAACAGCCGCTGCACCACCTAGGCAGTTATCAGAAAATTTGGATCCGATTCGAAGAACGAGTTGTTGTCCACAGTGCACGCGTAACTATGAACAAGAGCTGGCTGAACTAACCGAGGAATCTGAGAAATCCAAAGTAAAGTCAGAATCCAGTAGACCGTCGTTACCTCAGTGGCTGCAGAATGCTAAAACTCAGGATCAGAAACCGGTAAGAATCCATCCATCCTTCGTTTTTTTGTTTCTCGTCTAAGATAATTGTGATTTCTAATTTGGTTTCTCTTGCAGACTGAGGATCAAGAAGTGATCCTGAAGCAAAAAACTAAAGAGCTGGAAAAGAAATGGAATGATACATGTTTGAACCTTCATCCCAACTTTCATTATCAGCCTAGCATCATTGGAAATGAGAGGATTGTTCCGACACCTATCTCTTTGACTGGCTTGTACAACAATCATAATCTAATGTCATGTCAAAATTTCCAACCAAAGTTATTACAGCTACAACATAAACCTCTTGGGGAGTCGCTACAATTGAATCCAAATCTATCACAAGCTCGTAAACCATCAGGAAGCCCCGTGAGAACAGAACTCGTTCTAGGGCCCACCGCACAGGAGAAAGTTCATCAGGAACGCGTCAAAGACTTTTTAGGCTGCATTCCTTCTGAACCACCACCGAGCAGAGTACAACAACAAGAATTACAAAGCGACAGGATTATTCAGAAATCACCAGTTGACGCGGATTCTTTCAAGAGGCTTCTTAAAGGTTTGATGGAGAAAGTGTGGTGGCAGCAGGATGCAGCATCTGCGGTGGCGGCAACGGTCACTCAATGCAAATTGGGGAATGGAAAATGCCATCGCAGTAAGGGTGATATGTGGCTGTTATTCACGGGCCCAGATAATGTTGGCAAGAAGAAGATGGCGTTTGCTTTATCAGAGCTGGTTTGTGGAACTAGTCCAGTAATGGTCTCTCTTGGTTCGAGGCGCAGCGACGATGCAGAACCCAATGCCGGCTCCCGTGGTAAAACAGCATTGGACAGAATCGTGGAGGCCGTTAGGAAGAATCCGTTTTCGGTTATCGTGCTCTCGGATATAGACGAGGCAGATATGCTCGTTCGTGGGAGCATTAAACGAGCTATGGAGAGGGGTAGACTTACAGATTCTCATGGAAGGGAAATTAGTCTAGGAAACATTATTTTCATTCTTACAGCAAATTGGTTGCCGGAAAGCCTAAAGTTCTTATCATCCAACGGTGTTTCATTCGACGAGAAGAAGATTATTAGCTCGGCAAGTGGCAATTGGCAGCTGAAGCTTTCCATTTGTCCGAAAACGTCGAAACGTCGACAACGGCATTGGCTGAACGGCGACGACGACAGGGC
>NW_027266517.1:0-81911 GCF_046630445.1 Rutidosis leptorrhynchoides | reverse complement strand
GGCTGGCAACATGGTTCCCGCAATCTTGACAAAAGAGGCGAAAATAACGATGATCCCCATGATCCAGAAAGATCGAAACTGAACCTTGAAGACATCAGTTTGTAGACCAGAAACTGCAAGGTAAGTGGGATAGAGCAAACTCGCGCTGATAGCTTCTAGTTTCGATGACAAAGCCGTTCCTAAGGGAGGTCCGTCTGGAATAACCAATCCAAGGATCATCGGTCCTAGGATGTAATGCTGGCCTATCATCTCACCAAATAGTCCACACACTAGAACCAACACAAACATTGCAAAGACATAAAATTCTTGGACAGGTTTGCCCTCTGGCGTTTCCCTTATCACACCTTTAATCATTGGCCTCCCGAGAAACACGATGGTCCCCACGAATGTAATCACGGACAACAACGCCCAGAGCGGTGTAAGTGGATCCTTACTCTTCTCGGCTCCCACTAAGGATAAACTAATTGCTGTTACCACCATACCGATGAGATCACAGAACATGGAAGAAGAAAGGGCGAGGCGGCCGATATCTGTGTTGAGCATCTTCAGCTCGTCAAGGAGGCAGGCTATGACGGGAAATCCTGTAATTGCTTGTGAAGCTGCAAGAAGTGGGAGTGAGTTTTGGAGGCTGGCGTCCATGGGGATGTAGTTTTTCAAAACGACAGCTAGTGCGATGGGGAATATTGTAGTGAATAAGAAGACTGAAGTTCCAATGGTCATGGCTTTCCTTCCTGGTCTCACCATTAATGAAGAATCCATCTTCACTGATATCGAGAAGAGGAAGAACATGATACCGAATGATGCTAGCGTTTCCAGCGCTAGGGTACCTCTCAGGGGAAAAAATGTTAATGCGAATTCGCGTTTGTGTCCTAGAAATGAAGGACCAACTACCATTCCACCCTGTTTCCATACAATGCCATGTAAAATTTGTTATTAGGAGTGCAGGAATGAGAATCGATAACACATAGAAACGACGAATATTGTGAATTGCTTCCCCATTTCCAGACGTTTGAAGAAGAAAAATAAAGTATGTCTACCAGTGTTTTTCTTAAGGAAATATAAAAGTTCCGATAATCGGTATATATAAATTAAGGGAGTCCTTACAAGAATTTGTGAGACAATAAGTGATTGTCCAAGAGGCTGAAGACCCAAGTTGATGAGGTATGAGATAGAAGATATAATTCCAAGCTGAAACATTAAGAGAGTAAAAGCTGATCTGAGAGGGTTTCTGAAAGGCGACCCTCGATTTCGAACGTAGATATGTGCATCCTGGCAGACCAGAGTCTTGTCCTTCACTAGAATGATTGTTTCATTCACATTATTCATTCTTAATTAATTTTTGGATTAATTTATATTACTGCATTCGTATCTATATGTTTGCAGTAGCTTGTTAGCCAAGAAACTTTACAAAAAAAAGAATATATGAGTTTCTTGTTGAGAAAGAAAAGAAAAGAAGAAGCTGCATGCTAGGATTACAGACCATGGAGATAGAATGAAATGTTAACCCTGTTTTTTAGGATTTTTTTATGTATTAATTTGGAAGGTTAACCTTCAATTAAGGTCTTCGTGAAGTAGATGGTCTCTATTACAAGTGGTGGAACGTAACTTGGAAGAAAATAAGAAATCATTTAATTGCGTTCATGCTCATTGCATGTGTTAATATATTTAAATTTATGTAAAAAATACATATAAATTCCATCCATACATTTCTTCAATCCATTTTTGTCACAAATATAGTATAGCATTTATAACGATCCTGCTTTCCCATGCGATGGTGATTTTTATCGGACATAAGTATCGATAGCACGACGACACTGCATAATTGATGAGGCTCTCCACAACCAACATGTGTGAAAAAAATGTGTTCGATAAATATGTTTGAGAAACTTGGTTCTAAAAATTAATTATCGCATATTGATTTGATTATCGAAATAATATATCATGACTTTGTTGATAAAATATGATATCTAATTGATATTTCAATAACTAATTTAGTTTCGAAATTATTTTATCCATAATTTTTATATTAATTAAAAAAAAATTAACTTCTAAATTATTTGAAAATTATTGAAAAATAATTGGTGAAATTAAATTGAACCCGCCTTAAAAAGCAGGTCAAACGTGTTGGTCAACGTATTTGTCGATGGATCCTCATAAATTATATCTCACCTCACCCGTATAATTTATGATTAATCCACATGTTTATTGGTCAACCCCATATCCTCTCCTAGGATATCCAATTTTATCGAAGTAAAATTCACCCAAACTCTCTTTTCCGATCTTTTGTTGATGATTTCAACAATTCACATGCTAGAACAGGATGAGATAATTGCCTCTTGACAGGAGAGGGAGACCTCATCTTGTCAGTTGTTTTTCGTGTTGGTCATATTATGAGTAAGGTTGTTCCCATTCGTCTAATAAAATTCAGATTACAGGAGTTGAAAGAGTTCAGAAATCTTCTAATATCCTCGATGATATTGCAGCAAGACAAAAAAACAAATCTTGTTGCTAAGAATGGTACTGACGACATTCAAAAGCCTCTTGAATTTATCAAACTCTTTACACCTCCAAACTGAATTATTAGTGTGGAAATTAAGATTCCATCGTCAAAAAGATCTCAACACATTTCACCAAATTAAATGTTTGAAGTAGAACCACAAACTCAAAAGAGTTAGAAGCAATGTTAAATAATTTATACTCCTTCCATTCCAATTTAAATGATAATATAAATATATCTTTTTTGTCTCAAATTATTTGACATTTAACAACTTTAGGGAACATTAATAGTATTTGCACGTTAATCTCTCATATCTCACATACATTTTCCTCGCCTTTCGAACCCTCCTCACTTTCTTCATCATTCCCATTTTAATCCATACAATTATAATTATATCTTAATATAAAATAATATGAATGTATAATTAGTTTGCGTGGAATTCTTATCATTTAAATTGAGACGACTGGAGTATAATTTAGATACATTCATATATAAAAAAATGAACGATCTAAACCAATATTAAAATTTATATATCACATCTTATATTTATATATATAATCAGACTTATTCTAAAAAAATGCCGAGTTTCAAAGTAAATATGTGATATGTAAGGGTAAAAAGAGACTCAATTACAAAGCGTGTAAATATGTAAACTGACATTAAATTAAATATAGTATATTTAGACCATTAAATAATGGATTTAGACCCTCCCCAACTTAGGAAATGCCCAGCAAAATTGGTTGGTAATTAAAGAGCAAAATTTGGATGCCCAAATTGGCCACCAAACCGTAACGAGATTTTGTTACTTAATATAGCAAATTTTAAATATCTAATTAATAGGTAGTAATTAAATCTAAAACCTAACAAAAGGAGAAAAAAGGGTTTCATTTTGTTTTGTTGCATTGTACAATTTGCAACAACAAAGGCCAGGATTACCTCTTTGTTTTGTTGTTGCATTGTACAACACCACCATCGCATTGCATTTTCAATATTGTCTCCAGTCCTTTATTTAATAAAACCCTCTTTAATTATCAAAAGATGGAGAATCCATGGGCTTATGGGGACCCAACAGAGGAAAAAGATGATATGATAAACCCCACCGCTACCTCGGCTGCAGCTGCCACTATAAACTCCACGGCCCCCGCCTCTCCCAAAGGTGTTCGGCCGATTGGAGTTTCATCAAGAGATATGAAAATAATTAATGTAATCGGAGATAGAGGATTTTGCGTCCCATATCCATTGGAGCTGATTGTTAAGAAGAAGATTCAAGGATTCTCTAAAGCACAGTTTGAGGTTTTAGACGCTAATGGAAATAATCCACTCCTAAGAGTTGATGGAAATGTTTGGAAGCTTCAATCTAAAAGGGTCATGTATGATCCAGCCGGCTTTCCTGTACTTACCTTGCGCGAAAAGGTAGAGGTAATCAGCCGAAGAATATGAAAAATTCCTAGAATTCGATCTTGTTATTCCCCAACACATAACCTTCCAAGGAAGAAAATGCTTAACCATTAAGCCACGTCTTGGTTGGCTTGATCTTGTTATTGAGTTTGGCTGTATAGACAGACTAATTGAGAGACCGTTTTAAATGATACATTTTCCGAATTTGACTGGTGTAAGTAATTGTTTGTTTAGGTACTTACAAAACGACATCAATGGACTTGTCATCTAGGTGAAAGCTCAGAGAACGACAGACTCCTGTTTAAAGTGCAGAGATCAAGTCCAATACAATTTAAATCACGGCTTGAGGTCTTTCTGGCAGACAACAATGGCAAAAATCAATGCGATTTCCATGTCATCGGACAATATACTAATCTCTCTTTCAAAGTTTGTCAAGGCAAAACTATACTTGCTGAGGTAATATATACTTGCCGATGTTGTAATGTCAGCCCTCCATCTCTAATTAACCGACCCATTTCCTATGCATTTTCATAGCAAATGTTACAACGGAGGTAGTATTTATTTAATCAGTGCTAACTAATAAATGAAAGAGTAATGTCGCTCGCAGGTAAACCACAACTTCAAATGGGCAAACTTATGCAGAGGTAAAGAAAGCTTTAGGGTGAAAGTTCAACCAGACGTGGATTATGCTTTTATAGTAGCAATGCTGGTGATTCTTGAAGAGCTTGACAATATGTAATTTTTTATTTTTACTGTGGTAATAATAGTTGAAACAGCAAGTATTACATTAAATATATGTTTTTCTTTTGTTGATATTGCTCTATATTAGTGTTAAATTAATCATACACTGCTAAGCGAATGTGATTTTTATTATTAAGAACCAAGGCAAAAATGAGACGAAAAAGGATTGCAGCTCGGAAAAAGACTGACAAAATTTAATTTCGAGGATCAGTTCAAATAAGTTTTGCATAAACAGAATAGAAATAATTTTCAATATCCTAAAACCCACACGGTACGAAATAGAACAGTATCCAATCTTCAGCTTGCTTAGATTATTCCAATCTTGTTGGCAACGTCCAAGGCATCATAGTCTGGTGTCAAACGAACATAAGCCTTCTTGGTCCCATCAGGCCTAAATCAAAACAGATGCAGACGTAATTAAAAAAAGGGCCGGAACTTCAAGCATAGTATAAAGTAGAAAAGAATGATAACATGTGTAATGATCTAGGATCCTACCAAACACATGACCACCATATCATATCTTAATCTCGGTCATTACTTATATGAGAATGCAGATAATTCTGAGTTATTTCGTCAAAAACAACTATGAAACTATCTAAGAGTTTATTAAGAACCATAATGTATATCAATCCCAAAAAACAAGTGGCATGGTAAGAGAAAAGGACCTAATTACCTAAAATGCAACAAACTATTAAGTATAGACAGCACCTTTGAAAACTGATGTAAAAGGACAAAGATACATACCGTATTAATGTGTTGACTTTCTTAGTCTGGATGTCATACATCTTCTTCACGGCATCCTTGATCTTCTTTTTGTCAGCACGGAGGTCAACAATGAATACCAAAGTGTTGTTATCTTCAATTTTCTTCATTGCTGACTCAGTCGTGAGTGGATACTTAAGGATCTGGTAATGATCAAGCTTATTCCTCGGGGTGGCACTAATCCTCGGGTACTTAGGATTCCTTTCTTTCTTCAGAGTTCTAGGCCTGTGAAATGTAACTTTTGTACGGATCTTATTCGCCTTTTTCTTGAATGCAGCTCCCCCTGATTTCACAGCCTTGGCAGCTTTTGCTGCCTGGGCCTTTGGATCAGCCTTCTTCGCATCTAAGAAGATTAAAACAACCATGTCAACTTCATTAACAATATAGGTTAAAAATACAGGAATTCATATCCCGATGGATGGATGATCTTTAAAGGCCAGAAATAACGATCAAGTAAAGTGAATAGCCTTATATCTATAACAATTATTTCACAAGATGGGTAGCGCAAAGCCAAAATGCAGTCAAAGTAGATTTACACGAAACATATGCAAGTCTGAGTACAAGTGATTACCAAAATGCACAATCAATTATCCAAAATTTTAAATTCATTCATCATTCTTAACCTAATATGTAGAATCATTCAAGCTAATTGAACAATGGAATTAAGCAGTTAAGTTTTACAAGGTCGCCATGAATGTACCTTTTGCAGGGGCCATTGATTTGATTACCGAACCTGATCTGTAAACAAATGGACAAGGATAATTAGGAGTTGCTTAGCAAAAGAAAAAAACAGACTCGATAAACGCCATGTTCGATAGGGTTACATACCAGCGAGCGACTATGTCAGGGAAAACAAAATGTTGATCAATTAGGGTTTTGAAGTAAGGAAGAGACTTTATATGTCACTTCCATGAAGGACCCTAAAAAATTTATGGGCCTTATGAGCCCCTTTAAAACAATCAAGGCTCAAATATTGAAACTCTCTCTAAAAAATTTACGGGCCTTCTTTGGGCCTTTTTGCTGCTTATCACATCGCGACCTGCGTGTGAGGGTGTCCAATCTCGCCTCTTTCCACTCATCAAACTAACTATGCTACATGTTAGCAAATACTCCCTCTCTGCCATTTCCTACGTAAATTACATAAAAAAAAATATTACAGTTAATTAGTGCTGAGATAGTATTATATTAACATAATATATATATATGTACTATAATTTATTCACAGTATGTCAACTTATGTTAATACAGTAATTCAGAACACCTTAGATTTTTGAGAAAACAATTTAAGTGCATTTTCATACATATCTTACATATTTTTTTACTTACATTAAATGATTGTACATTTGATCATATTTTTTTACTATTACTTTAAAAATCAAAATGTACAATTAATTTATACAAAAAGAAATATGTAAAGTATGTATAGAAATGTATATAAGTCAACTCCGACTTTTGAGGATTAGTCACAATACTTCATCAAAATGATACTGCTGATGATCTTTTGTGGATAATGAGCAATTATGCAAATATCAACTAATATGTTCATTTCAAATACTTGGATTGCGCCACAAGCCATTAAGCCAAGTGTATGTCAAAACGCATATCACACAACAATGAAGTAAAAGATCTGGTGTTGACTGTTAAGGTCTGAAACCTGTACAATAATCAGGAGTATGATTCAATAGTCTAAAAGAAAGCAACTCCAAAATTTTCGGAATTTGAAACCCAGAGAACTCACCAGTATCAGGTATCCATGAAGTCAAAGCAGAAATAAATGTAATCCAAATACAAGAAAAAAGAAAAAGCCTCGGTGATATACATTCAAAATACAAGCAAATCACTACATGAATCAATTCCTCGTCGAAAAAACGTAATCATTCAACTTCATTTTGTAACCGAGTCTCTTATCACCAATTGAACTGGCGGGATCATGATTTGATCGTCAACTTTCGTCGTACAAGAATCTTCTTTGACAGTAGAACGCTGCCAATCAGTATTGTGAAACTCCTTTGAAAATCTGCTAGGACTCTGTGATTTTCCTATCATGGCGTTCTTGGTTGGACTAGAGCTGCTTAAAGTGGGAGAAGCTGAGCCAGATGTAAAGTCAATTAGTCCTCCTTCAACTGGTGATGGTAAAGTCATTAGCTCGTCATTATTACCATCATCAAGCCCCTGTCTAGTGCATAACTCATCTTCCATTACTTCGTAAAAATTTCCCGTACGAACTTCCTGAGCAAGCGTACACCAACAACAGCAAAGCCAAAGAGTGCAATCACTGATCTCCGGTTTACCACAACAAAACGTATAAGCTGGCAAGTTAAATCTCTTTCTCATTTGAATTCTCCAATAACCACCATAGAGTAATCCAAATGCACACAAAATGATTCCCGAGACACTCATCGCTCCCTGGACGATGTCATTACCAATATTAACAGCAGCAAAGTTGAAAATCCAGAAAGGAGCGGCACAGAAGAGTATAAAAGTGGCGATATGAACGTACATGTTCCCGAACCCAAGCCTCTCCATGTTCCACCCAAAAACACAGAAAGTACAGAATAATGACAGATAGGCTATAGAAATATCGTCCCATATATCGAGTATTCCTCCGCTCCACTTCGGTTGACTCTCGACGACTCTCTGCTCATCTCCGGTGATTGCAAATGAGTATTTTTTCTCCAGTGACTTTACCCTTAACTGTTCGCCATCAGTAATCTGGACCTGAGCTTCCACGTCTCCTTCGGAGGTGTAATCCTTTCCGAGAGGGCTAACGATCATGTAAACGCCTGCAATTGCTGGAGCACCTATTGCAACCGATATGCATATGGCGACTCCGATGGCTGGTCGTTCTGATCTTTTATACCCCAGGTTTAGGCCGCAAAGCGCATACTGAGCAAAACAGTTTAAATGGAGAAGTAATACAACCACCATAATATGAGTCCATTCATGCGGCTTATATGTCCCATTCTTGCAATATATCTTTCTTAGCCTCGAGATATCTTCTGGTCTCCATCTAATAAGAAGAACAAGGTGATGGAATCGTTGCGGATGTTGATAAAGACACATGAGAGTGAAAAGTGCATTGAGGATTTGGTTATTGACTTCAAACCATGTATTCCTCACCGACTTCTTTGGCAGCACACCATTCAGCATTCCAGTCATCACCATAAACAAGATTGCGCCCGATATGGCTACACAGAAAATCCAAACAAAAAGGGCCATATTCATCGGGTTTCTAATCCACTCTTTGCACATTGACCTGAGTGATCCCCAATCGATTTTCCGAGAAAATACACCATTCAATCGCTCTCGAAACCGATGGCCGTTTGAAGAAGTAACAGAACGAGAAATCTCATCCCTATCATTAGCAATCTGCATAAACTTGGCAGAGGCAGAACCCAACTTCAAGAAACTTATTCTATTTTGAATAGGGACGAAACGATTCGGGGACTTCCCTGGATCGAGGGTTCCATCACTAAGCAGTGTCTTTCGAGATACTGAAATCTCAAGAGGGCTTTGTGTGGTGGTTTTAGAATTGACACACTCCTCAATTTCATTTATATGGTTCCCATTACTGGTTGAGGCCATTCTACTACCAAAATTAGGGCTAAGATTGATAGAAATCTCTATGCCATGCCATGTACTAATAAGGGTCTCACAAAATCAAGGGAGGAACAGGGAATCTATAAACTAACACAAATCCAAACTTAGGATTCTATTTTAATTTTGATAAACCAAGATTGATACTTTGATTGAATACAGGGAACCAGCAAATTATACAAAGAGAAAGCTTCAATAAAGACTGAACCGTTGAAAACCCAGAGAAGAGAAATTGTACCTAACAAGTCAAAGAAGCAGAAGACGTGAAGAGAAGGGTTTGATTATCTCTCTGCAAAAGGCCTTCGTGTTGGCTTTTGCTTTGAATGTTTATTAATTATTATTCATAATGAATGAAAAAATCAACTGTTCTTTCATGGAGGGAGGAGGTGGTTTCCTCCTCCTCGTCGTAATTTAGGTTTCAACTTAGCAAGTAGTATTAGAATAGTCAATAATGATACAACCTACTCGTCCACCACATCTGCTTTCATTTTGTGTATTTATAGTATGGAAGTATCATTTTTTAACTAAATGTATTACCTAATGTATTTAAATGAATTTTATAGCCTAAAAAAACTAAAGTAATGGTTTCGAATCCCCTCGAAGGTCAACAACTTCGTTGATGAACAGTCCTCCCTGAAATATTATTCATTCCATTCGAAAAATATCCTCCGTCAGCTCTCGCGTAATAAAATTTATTTTAAATTATTTTAAATGTCATTTTATATTTAAAAAATATATTATTTTACAAAATTCAGATATAATTAAATTAATTTTGTAGGATATTACTCCTATAAATTTCAATATTAAAAATATTATTTTTTTTTTTATAACGATTTAGGGTTTTAAAAAAATAAATGAAAAATAGACATATAGTCTTTTTATTATTATTTTTTTTTTTTAAATTCAAAATTTTAGTTATTCAGCTTGAAGTGAATCAGAAAAAATGAAAGAGAATAATAAAAGCTATTATTCATCGGTGTGCAAAATGAATAAACATTTGTCCGTCCTCCCATTAGTCGTTAGTCATTACCACTTGTCCCAATCTGTTTTTCAAAAAAACTTAATTAATTCAGGTTGGATTTCTATATTTTCAAGAAAAAACTTGGATTTTTAATTCAGTCAAACCAAATATCTCATACATGCTGTAAATAGAATGTAAAAGAAAGTTCCATAAACATCAAGAGTCCGCTTGAATTTACTTTTGATATTATTTTTCTTTTCTGTGAAGTAAAAATTACATTTAGATGTATAAAAAACATCATTCTTTATTAAATGGTCGGTCATGAAAAACGTGTTTTTAAGATAATTATGAGTTATTTTTGAATTTTCATTAAGAACATGTTTTTGGATAGATATGCGGCATTAATAAGAATACCATAAATATACGATAATACTCTCATTTGTTAATATAAAAAGGTCATTTTATCCTTCAATTGTTATAATAATTATTTTCTACCTTAGAAAACTCTCTATGAACACAACACAACACTATGTCTCTCAACAGATACAACTCCACGTCTCTCTTTTGAAATCAGATCTAGCTTTCTTGAGAGACCACCTCAACCCGACGACCTCCATTCATTTTTTAAGATATGAATCGTCTCTCTTTCCCTTGCGTTGCTATTTGAAATTGTATTATTAAAAAATTAGGGATCTCTATTTTTTTTATTCAAATCTTCACTGATTAGCATACGAGCGGCTTTTCAACTTGCCGAAATTAATTTAACTGTACATGTCTGTAATAAGCGGGATTTATAATATTTTTAAATTGGTTCTTGTAATTTTATATTTATCTATGAAATATTTGTTGTTTAAGTTAAGATTATTAGTTTGGGTATCGAAAAATTCAAGAGCTTTAGGTGTTATGATGTTGTTAGCTTCATTTGAGTGGACAAATCTATAAATTTATCCCGAATTTATTTAGGATTTGAGTTCCTAAAAATGGATTAATCTATTATTTTGGATGTCGTTTAAGCCTACAATCTCAATTTGGTTTGGAGTGGATTTTTTTTTTTTTTTTCAAAAGGAATGTATCTTTCAATGAACCCCACAAAAACCAATCTCCATCATCAAATTCTTTTTATCTTTTTCAAATCATACTTAATTATTTTTATTTTATTTAAGCTGGAGGAAGCATGCACTTAATTAAATAACAAAGTTTATTTTAGAATTCTAAATACTAGTAAATAAAAAAAAGGAAGAAGCAGAGACTTTAGCCACATCCATATTTATTACTTGTTGATGATCTTTTTAATTTCGTAAGTTTTATTTTTTATTACACAGGTGAGCTAATGCTAATTTAAAATGTACTATATTAATTTGTTCTATTATGTTTTATTGCTATTTTACATCAATAACAGATATTATTTGGATTCTGGGAGCAAGTAGAATTGATTTGTATTGGAAGTTTCTTAATTACGGCATTACAAGGTTAACTTTATGACTCTTTCTTTTTTTGAGATATCTTTGATCATTTGCATGCTTATGTAACAAATTATGTGATCATCCTCTTGTAGCAGAATGGGCAAAACGAAAGTGAAAATAGAGGATTCTACTACTTCTAAACAAATTTCAGCATGGAACAACTATGCAACAACAGCTTTTTGTGACCTTTGCATCAAAAAAATAGATGTTGGAAATCGGCCTACCTCTTATTTCAGTAAGGAAGGATGGACAAACATTGATAAAGGATTTTTGGAAATCACTACGAGGGAGTACAACGTTTAACAACTTAAGAATAAGTGGGATAGCTCGAAATTAAAGTGAAGCTTGTGGAGAAAACTATTGAATGGAAAAATTGGTTTAAGTTTTAATCATAAGAAAAATATTGTAGATGCTACTCCAGAGTGGTAGGAGCTTAAAATTAAGTTGTATTTAATCATTTAATATTTTCTTTCTTATAATTATTATGGACATGTGAATAATTTTTTACAGGTATTTCTATTATATTTTAGGAGAATGCAAAATTCAAGCCATTTCGAAAAGAAGGTATTATTCAGAATTAGAAGCCAAACTTGATATTAGTTCGGAGGGATCGTCGCAATGGAAAATAGTGCTTGGACTCCCTAATTGTCGATTAATTAATGTATAATATAGAAGGAAGTGGAGATTCGGATGAGGAATTGAGGGTTACTAGTTAAGCACCACAAATGAGCTTCGATCCTCGAGTTGAAAGTGCTAATCTAATTTTAAGTAATACTAGTAATAGAAAGAAACGTGATTATGATAAGCGTGATAAAAGAAAAGCTAAAGTTGGAAAGAGTTTTCTAAGAATTCAGAAGTGTTGGGGAAGTTGACAAAGAGCATGCAAACCATGAGCAATGCATCGTCTCAACAATGGCCAGCCATTAGTGATGCATTTACCTTGCTTAATGACATGGAAGAAATTCCAAAAAACAGTGATTTGCGATTTTTTGCTGGACATTTGATAAGTGTGAAAGAAAAAAAAGAGAAGTCTTCATGAACTTTCCATCTGAAAAAATGTTAGGGTATTTGCAATGGACATTTGAATCATACAAGAAGAAGTAATATATTAAGGAATTATGGTATGTGCTGGTTTGTTGATATTTTCTTATGAATGATATTTGTCTTTATGTTTGAATTCTATGTTTAATTAAGAATCGATTATCAATTTTAGATGTTGAGCCGAACAAAAGACATTAAAAAATAAAGTGGACACATTTTTATCAATAATAGAATGCTGGACACATTGGAACTGAACTGAACAAAAGCACGTCTGCATTTATTTTGCAGAATATTACTCCCACAAATAGATATAAAAGTTAAAGTAATTTGCATTCAATTCATTATAAACTACCATTAACTACCACTTGGAGTTAAGTTAAAAAGAAAAGAAAATTAACAGTTGGAGTTTTGCTTTTATATTTTCCAATCAACTTCTCATTGTTGGAATCTCTAATCTCAAGATTCTCAAGAGTTTTAAAATGCAGTTTAACAATTCATCTCAATATCTCACCAAACTTATAACGATATTTGAGGTAAACACAAATCTATTGAATGTAAGATTATACTGTAAATTGTCAATTTTCATGTTGTCTATTTTTTTAAATTAATCTTGATTATACCTTTTATTCTAGAACTATTTATTACCTCGTTTTCTCTCTTTAAAAACCATTTCAAATAGTACTAGTTGGCAAGTTGTACAAGAAATTGTTGAAGATGAATTCACAATCGTGTATGATTTTATTTTTTTCATGCTTTTTTTATATTTCCCTTTACTTTATCTTAGTATGAAAATTTGAGTGAGCAAATGAGTGAAATCTCTAGACAATAATTATGTCATTAATAAAAGAAAAATCTAATCGATCTTGATTTCAAAATATGCCAAAAACACAAACCTGTTAAAGTTATACAACAATAATTATCCAAAATACTGTTCCGCTACATTTGTTTAGCTTTCTTCTTTTTGCAGTTGCTACAAATAATTATACTTTAAGTTTTAATTTTGTTAGGAAATGGATTTAGATGAATATTGAGCAGACGAAAATGGTGACCAACAAGAACAAAAAATCGATCAAGAGATGGCAGTCTATTGTAGTATGATGCATTTGGCTTTGGACATAATAAAAAGTGACGAACAAAGTTTGACAAAGACACCACGTATGACTTCTCTTCATACTGGCCAAAACTGGATTAGAGAAGTATTAAATGGACATCCCGATCGTTGTTTGTGGAATTTTAGAATGAAAAAATAAATATTTTGGAGCTTGTTGCATGACATGCAACAAAATTATGGTTTTAAAGGATCTAGAAAAATATCACCTGAAAAAAAATTGGCTATCTTTTTGTTAATTTTTCGGTCACAAAATCTGGTAATAGAAGGACATGTGAAAACTTTCAACGCTCCGGAGAAACCATAAGTCGGTGCTTTAACGAGAATCTTTTATGTGTAACAAATATGGCTAAAGATATTATCAAGCCATTGGATCCAGAGTTTGCAGAAATTCCTCCTCAAATCCTCCATGATCAAAGGTATATGGCACATTTCAAAGATTGTATCGGGACAATTGATGGAACTCATGAAAAGTTCTTGTTCCGGCTGATGAGCAAATTCCTTATATTAGTCGTAAAGAGACCCCAACACAAAATGTCATGGCCGTATGTGACTTCAATATGTGTTTCACATATGTGGTTGCTGGGTGGGAAGTATCGGCTCATGATGCACGTATTTTTAATGATGCAACAAGAAGACCTGAGATAAATTTTCCGCACCCACCAAATGGTAATATAATTAATTTTCAAAATTTGAATTCTATTTTATTTTACTTCATCTAATTTTCAATTTTCTAATTTTATATTGTAAGTTTTAATTGGATATTTACTTCACTTTTTTATACAAAAAAGTACTATTTAGTTGATGTTGGATATCCTAATGTTAGAGGATTTCTTGGACCATATAGAGGGATTAAATATCATTTACCAGAATTTTGTCTAGCAAAAGGACCAAAAGGAAGAAAATAGATATTTAACAAATATCATTCGTCTATACAAGGTGTTATTGAGAGAGCATTTGGAGTGTGGAAGAAGAAATGGGATATTCTAAGGGACATGCCAAGTTATTCCTTGGATAACTAGATAAAAATTGCCGTGTCAACGATGGTATTGCATAATTACATTAGAAGACATACGAGTCGGGATGATTTTGATTTTACCTCAATAGAAGATCAACCCGAATATTTTGAGTATGAAGTGAGAAATAACAGTAATAACGATGTTAGTAACTTAACCGATAGTGATTACATGAGTCACGTCAGAGACATAATAGCCAATTCGTTACTATCTTAAAATGTCATTTTTTTTTCTTTTCTTAAATAACGATGGGAGACGACTCAAAACTATGTGAGTCATTTATTAAATTTTCAGGTTAATGTGAAACTGATGGATTAGTGCCATGTTAATGTTAAATAGGATGTTGGTTTTTGTTTTCATTTTCAAAATAAATATTAGAGATACTTGAAATTTCGGCAAAATTCATTAGGAGTTTGATTTGATTTTGGCGGAAAAGAGTGATGGTTGCATGTATATTCATGACATGAATAGTTAAAATTAAAATAATGAGATTATACTGAAAATATAAATGTCGAAAACAATTTGATTATTTTTTGTTCATGAAGATCGATTGATTGTAAAAGGGTAGTAATAGAATTTGAACAAAATGATCCCACCGACTCCTCATTTCAGTCATTTGGATTTGCCATCCCTATTTGGAACGAACAAAATGCCTACAAATAGAGAAATGGTCCACAAAAATACACAGGTCGGTCTTTTTCAATGGTCCGAATTGTAAATAGTCCCATTTAAGGTCATCACCAGACGGACATGCATTTTGAAAGAATTTTAATATTCAAAACATTGTTCTTAGACTGTTTATGGGGCCTCACTGATTGGCCATTTCATTTTGTATGCCCACTCATTTGTAATTATTATGGTGTTAGTTTCTTTGTGGCCCTTCAAATTTTTTCCAAGGACTACCCTCTATTTCCAACGCAGGATTGGAATTGCTTTAATATTGGCTGTTGATGTCTGACTATGAGTGGGGGCATTTGTGTGATTATACGCAGACCGCGTTGTTTTCGGTTCCTTTCGTGGCAGTCCACGCGTGTACACGCTATTTGTGCACTGTACATACCACATATTTTATTTGTTTCTTGAGCATTGCCGGAGATTTTGACCGGTCCGTTCCATCCATTTTTTCTCGCTTTCCGTCGTGTTATGTAGTTTTTCTTTCCCTTCTCTTACGTTTTTTTCCGTTTCCTTCCGTTTACTGTTAGTTATCGCCGGAAGTTCGTCGGCGCCGCTGCTTCCGAAATTTCGACCGGTCCGTTACATCCATCGTTCCTCGCTTCCCGTTGTGTTATGTAGTTTTTCTTTCGCTTCTCTTACAGTTTTTTCGTTTCCTTCTGTTTGCTGTTAGTTGTCGCCGGAAGTTTGTCGCCGCCGCTGCATTGGCGACCGACTAGGTTGTTAGTGGCCTGAGTTTCTCCGCCTGGACAGGTTGGCTTCAATCCCTCCCATTCATTCTCCGATCATGAGTGATATTTTTTGGATCAGTATTCACCACTCATCAACAAATCACCTGGACAGCTCATGCAGTAGACCAGGCTGATTTTTTCATTTGTCCATCTCTCCAATTATGTATGTCACTCCAATTTTAATTCACAGTGTTCATTAGGAAAGAGACAATTTTTTGTGCACTCCAATTAATGGTCTTGCAAATTACTACCTCCGTCTCAAAATAGATGCATGTAATTTGCATTGAAAAGTTTGTATCTATTTTGGGACGGAGAGAGTATTTTTTAGTTTACCTGCTGAAGAGCTCCACTAAGTTTGGATTCTTTTTAAAAACCCTCTAATATATATTTGGATTTCGCACCCTTCTCTGTATATTGCTTGAATTGTAACTTCTAAGTGAAGTAACTTCTGGTTTTTTTTTTCCTGGCCATGGATGAACACTCGCATTCAGCTAGACACCCTCTTTTTATGAGGGAAAGTGTTGAACTTGAGTCTGTTTTAGTAAACAAGTCGAGTGTTTCATTGGAAGAAGGGGGCTGATGTTTGCGTAGCAGCCCAACTCAAAACCCATTGGCCATCCTCAACCAATAGTTTCAATAGTATAGGAGATTGCGTGAATTACAAGAAAATAAGGTTCTCAACCGAATACCATACAATGGAAACCCAGATCCATCTAAACCCAAAACATAACTACTACAAACAAAATAAAAGTCATATACTGAATACTGGAAAATAAGATAAACTAGGGCGCTAACTAACGATAGGAAGTGACACAAAATCATCATCTAGGTTGATGATTTTTTATTACAGACAGCAAATACAACAATCGAAATATTTTTAAATAAGTTTACAACCATTCAGCCAACTCTCAAAACACATAATCTCCTCTTAAAATCTCCCAATTTGATATTCAGGTTACAAGACTTTTCATTCTAATGGGATTTGGAGCATTTCCAGTCAGGCCAGTTGTAAAATACAACGACTAGTTAAGCTTTACTTTAACACCAACTTATTTTTGGCATCTTAAAGTCTTAATCTTAATGTTAGTAGGGGCCATAAACATCCTAAAGAATAATTTAGAACCCCGTCGAGGCATATTTTTCACTTAAGCAGATTTTCTATGATATTTTCCTAAGTCACATAAACAAAATTACAATAGCTTGGAAAGAGAGAATTCATAAATCCACACAATCCCAGTAGCCCAGATAAAACTTCTTTCACTATTTTCCGACTAAGTTTGGTCTTATCTTTTGTCTAGAGTGATTTTGGTCTCATTGAAAAGAAGCGTTCTTGTTCTTTAATCTGAGTACGGATTTCACTATTTTCCGATATCAGCTTCGTCTGCAAATCAGGTCCAAAGCCTCGGCTTGTTTCCTTGAGCGCTTGTCCTATATCAATTGTTCCCTGCCAAGAACCGCATCATGATGATGGAGGATAGTCCCCATTCCTACTTCTAAATACGTCAACAAGGAGCTGAGCAAAGAAGAGGGTCCATTTTCGGTTAAGCTGGCAGCAAAGGAGCTAATTTGCTTCTTTGGTGCATTATGGACCTTTCAGGCCAAAACAGGAATCTAAGCACCATTCTGTCCGAATTGAAACTTGAGATATTTCAATGGAGAAGGATCATGGAGGAATAAAATATTATTTAAAGGACCATGGATGGAGATATCACAATCAAAGACAAAACAACTAAACAGAAGAAAATATCCGTTTATTTGAACATTTGGACCTTTCACAGTAATTCATTTCTTTGAGGACCTAAAAGAATTTTTACCAAACCTTAGGAACCAAAAAAATAAATTTCATATTTGGGCTGAAAATAAAGGAGGATGGCAAATTCAACGAGCAATCCAAAAACATGACCCGCTGGCCTGCGAATCCTTGTGGTTGTGGATATCAATAATGTATCACTTGAGCACGGACGATTCTAATCCCACAAGCACGTTCATGACCATTTCAATTAAATCAAATCTCATCCTCAGATTCGTGTTTACTACACGCATGCTTAAAACAAAAATCAATCACAGTCAAGTAAAGCAGATATCACAATTCTGTTATAACTAGCACAAAGCACACAGTATAATGACATCATCAGCAAGGAACAAAGGCTAGGTATGTAAAGGCACGTAAATTTATGTGAGATCATCCTCCTCGAGTTCTTTGGCTTTCAGATTTTCCTTCACCCTCAATAGAAGAGTAGTTTTCCAGGAATCCTACACAGTTATTGGTAAAGCAGCTCATAAGAAAGAATGGAAATATGATGATTGATCGGGAAAGTAAGTTTATTGACTACAGATAACTCATGAATGGAAATGCCCAAACAAGTTTTCGGTAGCTAGCACTTGTTTTATTTAGGATTTCAGATCAACTATGAGACAGTGCATGTGCTTGCTTACAGTAATGAAAGGCGTGAAAGTTATGTGAGCAGTACAAGAATGTGATTTGAAAGAATGAAGTTATTTCCTTAAAATCTAATCTTATTGGAGATGCAAGTCAATTTGGTATTTATCTAGACAATACTTGAGATTCCTAAGAGTAATGGCAGTTTGATGCATAAGCTTGAAGTAAATAAACGGGAGTTTCTGAACCAATCCATGTGCTTTTTTCTCAAAATTTGTTCCAAAATGTACGAATAGAGGGTGTTTGCTAGTTTAGAGAATTTCTCGTAACATATCGCACGCATAAAATGTCGCTGATGACTTAAAACAAGAATACTAAATCTGCCAACAGTGGATGAAACATACCAGAGGAGTCATGCTATCAAATTCTTTGAGAACATCTGTAAATTTTGCAACATCATCCTCATCCACTGCTGCAGCAATATCCTGCAAATTTGTATACAAAGAATGCATCCATGACATTTCTGAGATTTGGCTAAAACCACGATAAGACCAGTGAACTGATAATTAGAAGAATAAACAAGATAAGACAGACTGACATCCATTGACTATCTGGGGTAAATTGGATATGGAGTTTCAAAAACATCAAACACGAAATTACAGACAATAGAAAATTCGAAAAACTTCAGAATATATATAACCTACCGATAAAAGCTTAGATTCACGCGTTCCAGAAAATGTAGGGTCCAAGTCCTGGTATTTTTCCAATGCATTTGTAATTGCAACAACGTCACCTTTGCATAGTTGACATATTCCAGCATTAAGTAGATGTCCCTTAACACCATACTTCAGCAAGTTGTTGTTGAGTGATTGTCTTGCTATGTCTTCATAAATTTCAATAGCCTTCTGATATCTGAAAACAACAGTGTTAGTTTTTACTGGTCAAGGTTAGCAGTCACTACCAATATGTACGGTTAGGGCCACGATTACAAATCACTAGTTCAAATTAAAATGGCAAAATTTAGGTTGTCCACAATTGGTAACAAGTTATTCAAACTTATTGTAGAATTCAAATTATAACCCTTACTAGCTGGACACTCAGGAAAGATTGGCGTGCTGGACAATCGCAATGTAATGAAAAGTAAATATATAAATAATCCAGCAAAAATAACGCTTCACTGAAATTAACGGTTTCAACTTTCTAATAAAAGCCAGGAAAAATATTGTAACCAAAGCCTCATGGCAAGTAGGCAATAGCATGCATGATCTACCCTTCTGCAGGAAATCTTCAATAGTCATTCAAATATAAGAAAATGGTAAATCTTTCTGAAACCAGTACAGACTACAGAGGCTTACTGTTCCAATTGGGCAGCAAATTGAGCAACTTTCTGCTTGCACTGATTAGCAGTCGTGTTAACTTCTTCACTCTGGAAAAAATCAGCTGCTCTTTCGTAGTAGACTATAGCCTGTTCGATGTTTTGCTCAGATTCATACAACTCAGCAATTTCCTGCAAGAAATTGTTAAGCCTAAGATGCTAGAAAACTTGATCACATTGTAAGTAACAGGGAAGATTCTTATGTAGTTAAAGATAATTTCTACAAGGTTTCAAAACAGTCAGTGTTAAACACATTACCTTGTAATACCTTGCAGCCATATTAAGCCTCCCAATGTCGCAGAACAGATTTATTGCTTCTTCTAGTTGGCTTATGGCCGCTGAAAATTAAAAAAAAAAAGTTCAATGAGTTTCAACCAGTAAAACACAAAACTCTACCCAACCATATATGAACACGTAAAAAAAACATAAGCACATGAAAGCATCCAAGATTGAACAAAATATAAGCCCATCAAAAGGTATTACGTTTTACGTACCACTTTTCTTTGTCTTCTTATAGCAATGAGCAGCATCTACAAATGCCGAAGCAGCTTCATGTTTGCTTTCGGACTATAAGTACAAAACAGTATCCCATATTAAGTATATAACAACGATCCATTCGTGCTGCAAACTAACTGAACAACGGAAAAAAGTATCATCCAGTTACTAATGCTTACTTTCAAATGACAACTTGCTAATTTCACGTAACATTCTCCTGCTTTATCCCCTGAAAGACGGTAAGAAAGTTTAACTCCGTAAAAAATGGAATTATTCTTGAACTGACAAGTGAATATAAACTCTGGTCCAAAAACCAACATAACCACTCGATATATCCACCTCAAATAGTTCTTGCACTATTTACGAAAGGTTCATAACAGATACATTCGCCAAAAACAAAAGATTTTTACACAACATCATGTCCAAACTAATCAATTCATATCTTATACTCTTAAACAGAATTTACTCCCAAATGAAACCTCAATATACCTTAACTAAGAAGATTCAGGATTAACAATACTTAGAAATACCTATCATCATCATCACAACATTTCAATTCTCAAGTCGACTACATCAAGAATTCTGTATTGATTCAGTGACTTATAAGAATACTGATCAGTTGACAAAACCCACAAATTAAAAGGCAAAATAAGGGAACCGAAAGACCCAAATTAACACGAAAATGAAATGGAGCGAAACAAATGAGAGTGTAATTTACATACAAGATTTGGCGAGCTTATATGAATTGGCGGCTTTATCGAAGAGATCGGCGGCGTCCTCATACTTTGAGCCGAGGAAGCTCCAGCTGGTTAGCTTCTTCTCTGCTTTCTTCTCGAACTCCTCTGCTCGACCCAACTGATCTCCCATTTTTCACGATTCTTGAAATGTGGCAGAAACGCAGATTTAACAGAGACATAAAAGTAGAAGAGACTTGGCTGAAAAGTCAATAAAGTCTATTTTTCATTACAATTGTTTTGAAAGTGTTGGTGTAAATGTAATTACATGTTCATAAGTTTATTTTATCTTCTTGAAGTAATTACATGTTCATACTGTAATTAGCAGTAGTATTTATTTTTTTACTTCATTTGTCTTATTTTATATGTTAAACCTCAAAAGAAAAAAAATTTATGCTAATATATACACAGTTTAATCTATTTAAATTAATATTTTTATGTATGCTAAAATTTATTAATTAATTTAGATAATTAATTTATCGATATATAATTAATTTAAAATTCACGCATTAAAAAGAGAAAAAATTAGTAATTAAATGACGTTATTAATTTATAGAATTATATTAAGATTCATGTATAAATATATATTTTTTATTTTAAAATAATTGTTAATTTGATAAATATAAAATAAGGAGAATTTTTTATTTTATTTTATCATCACTATTCACTATATATATTATATATATTAAATAACGTATTTTAATATATATATATACATTCAAATTTTTTAGTTTATTTTAAATTATATTTTTGGTATACCATGTTATCTTACACATATATATGAATAATGTTATCTTACACATATGAATAATAATATCTCCGTCTTAAAATAGATGTAAATTTTTTACATATAAATTATATGTAAAAATTTATATCTATTTTAAAATGAAAATAATATATTTAAATGATATTTAGATAAAAATGAAAGCGGATCTTATTTCAAAATTCTTTCAAATTTAAGTTAATTATAATTTTTCAACACATCATTATGTCATATACATACCATCTATCTCTATCAATATGTTGATATTTATCAAATTATGATATTTAAATTACTATTTTGTTTCCAATATAGTGATTTATGTCAAAACTAAAAATATCGCCAACTATTTTGTGATAGAAGGAGTATATCTTTTGGTTAATATAAGATAAAACCATATATTTGATCCTTAATACTTCATTTAAAAATCTAAATTTTGCATATCAGACCATATCTCAATTGATGAGCATTTTTTTTTTCGTGAAGTGTGAAATTTCAATCATAAAATCTGTATAATTATAATGTATGAAAAAAATCCAGATTGTCCGTCATATTCGCATTCTACTTCATCTCGTTATTTGGATTTTATTCGTATATTTGGTCCCTATCAACAGTGACCGTCTTTTAATCAAAAAAAATAGTGTCCGTCTTAATTTTAAGCAATTTTATCCGAACACATGTCATAGACGTAAAACAATTTCCACGTGAGAGCGTACCACAAACAGCTTAACGACACCGCCACATACGCCTTTGTTAATTTATTTTCCACAAAAATAGAATGAAATCCCACATCACAATCACCCCAATGGCAAATTGGAGCTAGAAACTTGTAGATGCACGAAACAAAACTTTTGCTTTAAATTAAAATAACGTAGTGTAAAAATCTAGGGTGGATCTATTATCACTAACAAAATGATTAATGCCATGAAAATAATTTAATTATTGAATTTTTATGACATATTTATCCCTCTCTAATCTCAATTGTTAAAAATATGTTAATGTTATTCTGTCTTATAATTTTATTATCACCAATTCGATCACAATCATATACCTAACATCGTTCTTTTCCATTCTCTCAAATGGTTTATTTGCATAATCCATCTTTATTATCTCTATCGTCGATGTCAAACTCTTTTTCGCCCAAAAATCCAATACTTCATGTGTCTCGTTTATGCTTTCGATAAAACTCTCAGTTATCATCTTCTTTCTCGTACGGAAAAATCATCCCATTTGTTATGATTCGATAGAAGTATGATTTTCGTCATTTTTAAAATTCATGATCCCACTCAAATCATACGGTTCATAGTGCAACCGTGTCGTGGCTTTCTAATTTTAAGAAAAAAAAACAAACTAACAATAATGAAATAGTAAGAGACTGAAAGACTAACGAAAAATACAACTATTGGGAGGGTTAAATATGTCACAAAAAATCAATAATTAAATTATTTTCATGGCATTAGCCATTTTGTTAGTGGCAATAGAGCCACCCAAAAATCTAACCGTTGCAACATTAAAATGTGTGGCAATATGTACTATATACTACTTCCGTCCCAAAATAGATATAAATTTTTTATATATAATTTATATGTAAAAATTTGCATCTATTTTGGGACGAAAATAATAGTAAATTGAGAGTTTATTAAAATTAAGAAGTGAAATTATTTAATTGCAAATAACTGAAATAATGTTTATTTAATAAAAAAGTTGTTTGTTGGACTAAAAAAAATGACAAGAATTAATTGTATCTAAAGTGGGTTCTAGATGGATAGGACGGAGGATTTGATGTGTTTATCGTTTGAAGTGTAAAGTTCCTATATATATATATAAGTTTATAAGCAATATGGTAAGAATTATATGCAATAAAATTTGTTTCTTAAAATTGTACAATTTTGCTTTTGCATATGCATTATATGTAGAAATTATATAGGCAATCAAAAATTATTTCCTAAAATATTTTTTTGGTTTCGTAGTAATTGTACAATTTTTATATCAATTACATTAATTTAGGAAGTCAAATGTCATCTCTTATGAAATTTTGAAAATATTCACTATACATAAGTATAGTGATTTTATAGGAAGTTAATAATAATTTTCAATATAAATATTTTTAAAATTTAAATTAAATATTTATGATTAAGAAGTCAAAGATATCTCTGATGTGTATAAAATTGTTTTTTATCCTTTGGCAACATGTGTATAAAATTGTTATATACATTGTGTACGTGTACTCAAATTAATTTCTGAAATAATAAATTTGTACATGAATAGTTTATAATATTTACTATCTATCTCGTGCTTGGAAGTCGACCGCATTCCAACGTCTTGACTTCATCTGTGATAATGTATTAGAAAGCTTGAAGGAAGATAATAATATCGGGAAAGGAGAAGCTGGTATCGTTTACAAAGGGAGTAGTTGCCGTGAAGAGGCTTCCAGCAATCACCCGAGGTTCATCGCATGATCATGGATTTAATGCCGAGATGAAAACTCTAGGAAAGATTAGACACAGGCACATTGTTCGATTATTCTCGAATCATGAGACAAATCTTTTGATTTACATGTCTAATGAGAGCGTAGGAGAGTTACTTCATGGAAAGAAAGGAGGTCACTTGCTCTGGGACACTAGGTATAAAATTACTATTGAAGCTGCCAAGGGACTTTGTTATACCTACATCATGATTGCTCCCCATTGATTCTTCATCGTGACGTGAAAATCGATTAAGTTCATTCTCCTAGATTCCAACTTTGAAGCTCATGTTGCTGATTTTGGCCTTGCCAAGTTCCTTCAAGATTCCGGTACATCCGAGTGTACATCTGCCATTGCTGGATCTTATGGATACATTCCTCCAGGTATGAATTAATTAACATTTTACTTTGACTTTCGTTTAACCTATGCAATGCTTTTGGTTGTATTCTCCTTATAATCCAACTTCTTATTTAAATTCTTATTTCTAAAATTGAAATCCAACAAATAAATTTTTTAACATATATTTATGAGATTTATTTATTATATTTTTAAAGATATTAACTTTCTGTTCAACAGACAACGGACTCTACCGATTTGTTAATATGAATTAAAATCAACTTATCTAATATTATATGTTTTGATCACTATTCATACGATGTATAAATAGCTTTGTATACTTATAAAGTTATAAGAGTGCTTTATCATGCCTTAAGAAGTGGTTAATATATAGTATGTATTTCAACAACAATAGAAATAACATGCTATTCGGGATAAGAATTATATTATTGGGCCTTATACCTCTATACATTCAACAAACCAACCAAGACATGATCGAAACATCCATCATCTCTATTTTCTGGAGTTGAAGATTCGCATCATATACAATCACTAATATTTAATATAAAATGTGTAAATAATTTGATGATTAATTATCGATGTCACTTCCAAATAAAAGTGATTTCAAAATTTTAAATTAATTGAATTATTATCATATGCCTACCGAGTGCCAGGAAAGACCAGCCAAGCCAAGTGACATGGGATCCGATTTATCTTGAATAAGTTTGACTAATTTAGTAAAGCACAAAGCCACTATCGCGTCCAAATTCACTTCTTAATTTAATTTGTACTCGTTTTCATATCATGTACATTCACTAACTAAGAATGTCCACATTACTAAAAGACAACTACTAACATTTCAGTCTAAAATTCCGTCTCCACCCTACTCTAAACCAAACACTATAATATCTTTAATGTATAACTCGACAACAAAAAAATAAGTTAAGAGTAGACTCACACTCCACTCCTACCGGAAAATAAGATCCTTCCTTCCGTCCAAGATGTCACCGGTTACTGGAGCTCACATTCCACTCCTACCGGAAAAGAAGTCGGAGAAACCAAAACCTGCGTCCTTATCCGGCGCAGTTTTCAATGTGTCAACGAGCATTATAGGTGCAGGAATTATGTCTATCCCTGCTACGATTAAGGTTCTTGGAGTTATACCAGCTTTTGTGATGATTTTGGTTGTTGCGTGGTTGGCTGAAATCTCCGTCGAGTTTCTGATGAGGTTTACTCGTTCCGGCGAGACGATAACCTATGCCGGTGTGATGGAGGAATCATTTGGCAGGCTAGGATCTGTGGTGGTTCAGATATGTGTCATGATTACCAATCTTGGCTGCCTGATCATTTACCTGATAATAATTGGTAAAGTATACTAAACTTTAAGACTTTTTATTCAATTTGGTGAAAATCTAGCGATTACAGAGACACTAAACTAAAAAGTCTGTTTGATAACATTTGCAGGGGATGTCCTGTCTGGCAGCAATCATGAAGACACTGTTCATTTTGGTCTCTTGCAAGAATGGTTCGGTTCTCATTGGTGGAATTCTCGTGCTTTCGCACTTCTCTTCATCGTCGTTTTTGTTATGCTTCCTCTGGTATTGCTCCGGCGTGTAGGTAATTATTTGTCCCAGGTAGGGGTGGGCAATAACCGACCAAATCCATGGTTTTGACCAAACCGATTGATTTGGTTCGGTTTGGTTCGGATAGTTTTTTAAAATGGTTCGGTTTTGGTTTGTCAAAAAAATATCCATTTTATTTTGGTTAATTTGGTTCGGTTTAATTGGTTTTCGGTTAAAACCGAAAATAACCAAAATAACTTTAGAAAGATAATATATTATTTTAGCATCATTTTTATTTGTTTTGTTAGCTTGCAACTTGTTTGATGAATAAATTTCTTAAATTTTTATATGGCAAATTTAAATAAGCTTGTTGCAAAAAGCTCACGTGCAAATCAGAATGAGGATATCGTAATGCACGATTGAAGATGATGGAATTTGATGCAGCTATTACTGTGTTCATAAATAATGTTGAACTTGAAGGATGAATTTATAACTCTCAGAGCATTCGACTTCAATATTTGTTCGACTTGTAGGCTGTTGATGTTTTAAACTTTTTATTTAGAATTGTTTTGCTTAAAGTTTTCATTTTTGGAGCAGTGTAATGTTTAACCTCTACAGAATTTTTCTAGTTTTCATTTATGTCTTGCTTTCTTCATTCTACATCGGAGAGTCTATTTCTTCCATTGCAAGCTTTGCTACCTTGTGCACAAAGCAACAAGAAACCAAACATATATTATAAAATTGTAGTTTGAGAAAAGTTTGGTTAAAACCGAAACCAACCAAAACCGACCGGTTGGTTTTTGGATATAACCGATTTTCAAATGGTTCGGATTTGGTTCATCAATTTCAATAACCGATATTTTTGGTTTGGTTAATTTTTTTTAGATAACCGAACCGAAACCGACTTTGCCCACCCCTAGTCCCAGGTTTGCATTTTGTTGTAGGTAATCATGATGACGAATAAATGTCTAGATACATTCACATTCCAATGTAACAAAAATGTTAAATGGCTATTATTATGATACAAATAAGTAAGGAGTGCATAAATGTGTTTTTATTAGCTGCCTGAATGACCCTTTATAGTATTTATTTTAGTTCGACTTTAAGCCGGAAATGACCCTTCTATTTATTTCGTGTAATGCAGAATCATTGAAATTCAGCTCTGCAATCTCTGTACTTCTAGCTGTCATATTTGTAGCCATATGTTCAGTAATGGCATTCTCTGCTATCCTTCAAGGAAAGACTAAAACTCCGAATTTCTTCCCTCGATTAGGAAACAATGCATCAATCTTTAACCTATTTACTGCAGTTCCAGTAATTGTCACAGCTTTCACATTTCATTTTAACGGTACGTAAGAGCCATCAATCAATGTATCCGATTTTCTGTCGCTTCTCCATTAACAGGACATTTTTTGTGCAGTTCATCCGATTGGTTTCGAGCTTGGGAAAACCTCAGACATGATCTTAGCAACACGGATTTCACTACTGCTATGCTCAGCGACTTATTTCGCAGTAGGGCTTCTGGGGTACCTCTTGTTTGGCGAATCGATCATGGTGGATATTCTGGTGAACTTTGACGAGAATTCTGGTTCAGAAATCGGACGCTTGCTAAATAAGATTGTTAGGTTAAGCTATATACTCCACCTCATGCTGGCTTTTCCTCTTCTGAATTTCTCTCTGAGAGTGAACATAGACGGACTTGTTTTTCGAAAGAAGAAACTTCTGGGCGAGGACACGAAAAGATTCTTATTCCTTACGGTTTTCCTACTAGCATTCGCTTATTTAGCAGCCATAGCCATTCCGAATATTTGGAGTTTCTTTCAGTTCTTAGGTTCAACCTCTGCAGTTTGTATTGCATTCATCTTTCCTGGAGCTATCGTCCTAAGGTATGTATCATGTATGTATGTACCTACCTAAAGTTTAGCATTTTCAAGTTTGACGCGAAATCTAAATATTTGATTTTTGCAGAGACGTTCATGGAATATCGACAACGAAGGATAAGATGATGGCAACAATAATGATGGTTCTAGCTGTAGCAGCAAGCTCCATAGCTATTTCAACCAATGTATCTAATTTGATTGGAATTGGAAACCACGACTCATGAATGATATTATTTCTTTTGATAATGATATCTTGTAGTAATTGTTTATAGGCGTGTATAGAATTAAATCTGGTTGTTTTATTGAGTTAGGCAGATTCTATTGATGATTTATTTAAATCCTCTACTCTTGTTAAGCAAGATAATATTGACCTAATTAAACCACCGAATCAATACTAGCATAATTGGACAGGTTAGCTGTAATTAGAAAACTTCAATATTCTCCCAGATTTAACATAAGAGCCCCAAATCAATAAAGCAGTTGAATTGGTGATACATTTTGTCTTTCTTAAACTAAAGTATATGGCGAGGCGACCACCAAATCAATATTTGTCGAATCAAATTATATCGGACAGGCTGCAATTATAATTGTAGGCTAGTTAAAAATGTTACCGACTTGTAGCTTAGTTGAAAGTGTTCCGAGTTGTAGGCTAGTTAAAAGTTTACCGAGTTATAGGCTAGTTGAAATTGCTCTGAGTTGTAGGCTAGTTAAAATTGTTACCGAGATTTAGGGTGGTTGAAACTCGAGTTTCCACATGCCTTAGCCCATGAACCGAGTTGGTTTTTTCATCAAAAGAAAAAAAGAACCGAGTTGGTTCATAATCATACCATCTATTGTATTGTCATCCTTTTGAACAAGGGGTCCTTCACTTCATTTGCAAATGATTGTTGCATCCTAGAAGAGAAGGAGAAATAAAAAAAAGCGATTAATCTAATGATTGAACCAGTCTAGACCGAATCAATTTGTAATGATTATTGAACCAAAATTGCCCCAAGGCTTGATTGAATAAAGACTATTTGTAGTTTTTGTTCGAACCTTTCTCTTTCTGATCCAACACCTGCCTGCATGCATTCGGTTCCAGCTAACCGAGATCACTCTATTAGCAAGTTGAGCCGATTTGGGTTTTGATATATCATTTTCATGCTTGGGCTTGTCATAAACTCTGGTTCTCTTTTGTTTGTAGAAGGATTGATTTGGACTTCTGGCTGTAATGTCTTACCCTTCCATCCATCCAACGGGAGAGCCTGATCAGCACAATCATAAGTAATTTCTTGACCCCATTTTATATTTTAATTTTGATGTTTTGGGTAATTTATGAAATGGAACATGTAAATTTTCATATGTTAGATAAAAGACCTTTTGCGCAGATCTTTGAATTTTACTGCCTTTGTGCTGATATGTATCTTGGCTTTTCGATCGATTTGTTCTAGTGGCAGTTTCTATGGTGCGCAAGCACATTGCCAATTTCAGCAGCCGAGAGAGGAATATTTCGATATGAATACGGCATATGGACATCATCATGGTTATAATACCGTTAAGAATGAGAATGATGACATGGACAATGTTGCAAATAATACAGGTGATGTTTTTCATCTTGATATGAATGGCAACAGTAGCGATATGGTTGACATGGATAATGAGAACAACAATAATGATGAAGGAGATACCAAGGAAAACAGTGTTGTGGCGGATGCCAATTATAATGGTTTTGGTTTGGTTAATGATGTTCTAAACCAACTGAATGAAAATGATAGTGATATTCCTGCAAATGGCGACGGTGAACCACCTGCAGTTCCTCCTTTCTCTTCCGGTGAAGGATTACCTTTCGCGCCTGAAGATTGGCCGAATCCTGGTGACAAGTGGAGATGGAAAGTGGGTAAACGAGTCCAGACATCGGGCTACTATACAGATCGGTGGTTGTATCTTCCAAAGAGTCTTATAGTGACCAAGAATAGACCAAAACCATTTGGAAGCAAACCTGCTGTTGAGCGTTATATAGCAGAAAGTTTCCCTGCTGCAGATGCTAATGCTTTCTTTGCTTCTTTCTCTTGGAAGATTCGCTCAAACCAGGACCTTAAGCTAAAAGGTAAACTCAGGTTTTTGCTCTTGAACAATTCTTTTTCTGCTTCTGTTGGCTTTTTTAATTGTGGGGAAATCCGGATGTTGCTGTGAATGTGCAATGTGTTTCATCTGTTAAAAGTTGCTCATTCAGATACATCCTGCTAAGAATCACTAAGCGTGTAGCAATTACTTTGTACACATATCGGTTATTATGTGTCTGTTGGTAACATGATTTTGTGGAAATCTTCTGCAATAACCCGAAACTGAAGGATAAATGCTAGTACATGCTTTTGGTTATATATGATAGTCTGAATTCTTTAACTTAAACTTGAAACAAAAAAGGTGAAAAAATCAAACGTTTTTCGGCATTTTCATGACTCTTTAAAACTTAAATGTTGCATAGGTCATTGTTGGAGAAGGAGAAGGAGAAGAAAGAGAATAGTTTTCCATATTTATAATTTATATTATGCCCCTCTATTTTGGTGGTGTGAATGTGATCCCAAGTTGTCATGCTTTTAGATTTAGGCATGGAAGTGGAAACTGCTGGCCTCTTACCCATAAATTTATGTGGGAAATTAATGTATAAAACTGTAGGTATGTTTATTGCAGCTTCTCAATCAATCACTGCCATTCCAGATCCTGCCTCCACACAGGGGGCAACGGAAGGAATCGAGAATGAAGAAGCTCCGACCACCCAAGGGAGAAGTAAACGAAAGGCAGCACTTAAGGCACCTGCAAAATGGGCTGCCTTAATCTGTGCGGTTGAGACAGATTGCGATGAAGACACCTTGAAAAAAAGACAAAAACAGAAGGCAGAAGGTGATGCATCTGCCTTGGTTAAACGTAGATCATCCGGACGTCAAAAGAAGTTAGCTGAGATTGCAGAAACTGCATCAGAGACTCGTAAACAGAAGGCCACATCTGGGAGGAAAACTCTTCAGCAGCTAGCCACAACCACAACTAGCGAGAACGCCGCGGAGGAGGAACCACCAATTGATCCAGTGGAATTCGATAAGTATCTCACTTGTTTGGATGACATGATCTCTCCACCAACTTCTGTGGAAATAGTACAACAAACTGATACCACGACGATATATACCCCTGACCCGGAAATCATGAAAGCACGAACTAAGCTCCACTCTCTTCTTGATATGGATTTTCCTTGTTTGTTCCGCGCTGGAAAGGTCAACGAGCTTCTGAATTTAGCATCTATTATCCGGTTGGATCCCAGCCTGAGCGCCAAACAACTTGTGAAGTTAAAGCTGATCGAAGAAATTCCAACGTATTGTCAGGTGTATTTAGAAAACAGGGATATTGCTGATCATGCAGAGAATTTCTTGGTGGCCCTTGAGGCCAACAAAGAGAAAGTTACTTCACTTATGAATGAGTATGGTGGACTGAAGGAACAAGCAACTATTCTTCAGACTGAGGCGGATCATGGCAAGTCGGCTGTCGAGGAAATCGACGAGCAGATTGAATTGCTTGAAACTCAACGTACCAAGCTCGCTGCATACATGAAGGATAAGAAAAAGAGAATGTCGGACTTAACCAGTGTCCAGAACACGGTGGCTCACTCGATTCCAAAGGTCGTGCAGGAAATTCAGATTGCAAAGTCCAAGATATCGGAATGGGAGTATAAGAGGCAGAATGCGGCAAGGCGAGAAACAGAAATCTTGGACAGGTTTTTCCCTCTCGTAGGTTTCTGCCTCTGAAAATGAATCTTCATACGCCGACAAAGTTTCTTAGACTAGTTTGTATGTATCTTCAGGTCTGGTGCGAACAACTAGAGTAATCTGACTGACTATTTTGTCGTCTCCCAACTTCAATATGCTGCGTTCATGTTTGCAGCAAATTTTGTGGGTCATCAAGATTGAGGAGGCATTGTATTATTATCTCTAGAGCCTCTTTTGTCAACATACTTAAAAAAATATTAGGCATTAGAAATACTCTTAGCTATTCTATTCTATTCTTGATTATTGTTTTTTCTTCAATTTTTTTTTTTTTTTGGAAGAGTGATACTATGTTTCTATATAAAACGAATGCCACTGCCACCATAGTTTGTAAATATCGAACTGAGTTGCTGCTCTGCTATATGTCATACTTGGGGATGCCGGCTTCATTGTCGTTTCCATCGTAGAGACGTTGACCTAGGGACGGATTTATAGTGGAGACGGATATTAAACATCCCAAATGGCGTTCCTTGGTTGGCGAGAAATGATAAATTGAAAAAAAAATTTTGATCGAAAATTAAAAAATACTTTTCCGACCAATTTTTTTAGCTGAACTTGATAAAACAACGTCTCGAAACATTCCCAACACAACACATCCTTTTATATGTATTATTAAATTATCTTTGGATCCCTTTACAAACAAATAAAATGATATTTTCCCCTTCAACTCTAAAGATTTTGCAATTAGGTCCATGTGTGGAAAATGGGCTTCAGCGCATAAACGGCACCGTCTAGTTTTTTATTTTTATTTAATGCAAGTACAAGTACACACACTAGACTGTCCATTTTCACAAATCCATCGGTGTTCCCGCCAAATCGCTACATCTCTCTAGACCTATATCTTCCAAAAACCCAAGACCAGAAATTATTTCATGTCAAATTCAAAGAGCTCACTCTATAATCAGGAGGAAGAAATTTAAATTGATAACAATAATGGCGGAAATCAGAAGAAGCGTACGGAAGAAGAGAGCGTTAGTTGATATCACCAACACTTGTTCATTCTCTTCATCTTCTTCTTCTACAGTACTCAAACCCTATATTAAGTCTGCTGCTAAACCTCCAATCCTTAGTTTATCTACATCCGTCAAGAAATCAGCGCCTCCTGCTCCAGCTTCCGGTAACTCTCACTTAGGGTTTTGCTTGATTTCTTTTCTTTCATTGGGGTTTTACTTTTTCTGTACAATTTTAAGATAATTGGGTTATTGGTTTAAAATTGGGTTATTGGTTTTCTGGGTTTCTGTATAACTACAGAGGATTCTGTAATTAAGTTTTATTTTACTGATTTTCGTTGTTAACCGAAATTGTTACGGATATCAATCGTGGCTAATTGAACGTTTTAATTGATTTCAACCATTTTTTATAATAATTTACATATAGTTATATTAATTAGAGTTACAATTGTTATTCGAGTTCAAACATGTAGCCTAATGGGGTTTATGAACTTAGATTTTAGGGACAAGGAGGGTTTAGAGCGTTCAGTTTATCCAAGGAGTCAGGCCATTGATACAAGAAGTGACAAAAACAATAAGCATATCATCGGAGGACCCAGTCATGTTCAGAAGCCTATGATCGCGAAACCTCCTTCTCAGCCATCGATTCAGAGATTAGTGCCTGATCCTGCTCTTGTCCCTGGTACTTCCCTGTATTTTTTTTCCTTAAAATTCGAATTCGAATTCGAATTCCATCAAACCCATTTTTTTTTTTACTTTGGGATGTATTATTATTACCATTTCTTAGGTGATACTGGAGTTTCACCACATTCAGTATTCTCTCAGAAGCAGCTGGCTAATACGAGCTATAAAGGTAAGGAAATTGCTTCTGCTGCTGCTAAGCCGTTGAGTTTGTCTCCTGCAAGAAGGATCCCAACTTTTATGAGACTGACCACTGATACAAGGAGCGACAAAGACAACGACCATAGTGTCTGGGGATCGACAGTGATACAAGTACCTGGTAGTTCTAAGCCTGCTGCTGTTTTTGTTATACCTCCCAATGCTTCCTCTTATTCTTGTTCTCAGCCATCGAATGAGAAATTAGCATCCATTACTGTTCCTTTCCATGGTAACTATCTACCTGCGATATCGATTGTTGTTTTTTGTGAGAGTTTGCTGAATATTAGTTTTGGCGTGTCTAAAATTCTGCGTTTATTAAGTTCTGATGATTATAGTGTTCCTCCATATTCAGAATACACTCAGAGGCAGTTGGCTGATAGGAGCTGTAAAGGTAAAGAAATTGCTGCTTCTCAGCCTTTCAGTTTGTCACCTGCAAGTAGGATCCCGAGTTTTAGGGCACCACCGGATACGGGGAGTGGCAAAGACAAAAACCATAAAAATGTTGGAGGATCCCCTCGTAATGATGTGATCAGAAGCTGTGGTAGTTCTCCGTCATCTGATGGTTTGGTTTTGCCTCCCAAGGTTTCCTCTTCTACTCAGCCACCAAGCCAGAAATTAGCGCCCGTTGCTTCTCCTGCACATGGTAACCACATTTCTAATGACATGTTCTTGAAGCTAAATTTCAGCCCCTTTAATTCAAATTTATTAATTACGAGTTTATTAGGTACTGTTGATTTTGGAGCTTCATCACACTCAAAATACACTCGAACGCAGTTGGCTGATAGGAGCTATAAAGGTAAAGAAATTGCTGCTGATGAGCCTTTGAGTTTGTCTCCTGGAAGATGGATCCGGACTTTTGGGAGACAGACCACTGGTATTAGGATCGGCATAGAAAAAAACCACACCTTTGGAGGATCCTCTAATATTGATCAGACATGGAGCTCTGTATCTCCTATTGTTTTGGTTCAGCCTACCAACGCTTCCCTTCCTCCTAACCCATTGAGACAGAAATCAGTTTCTGTTGCTTCTTCTGCCCCTGGTAACTGTCTGTGTTCTTTGTTTGGTTGTTATTATGGGATTTTGTTGAAGATATATTGCACCCTGTTTAATTTTTAAACACTATTAATTTCGTGTTTATTAGGTGCTGATGAATGCGGGTTTTCACCACACTCAGTATACACTCGAAGAAGACAGCCGGCTGATAAAAGCTATACTGGTCAAGAAACTGCTTCGGTGCAGCCTCTGACTTTGTCTCCAGCAAGAAGGATCCCCAGGTAACATCTGTTTACCACTTTCATTCTCGTCATTGTTGCTTTTCAACTTTGTTAAATCTAATTCGGAGAGAGTAATTACTAGGATTAGTTGGTAGTACGGGTCCTGATTTCAATCCATACTGTTGGAGGATCCACTAATTACACACTGTTTGCATGGAGAGAAATGGAAATTGAAATAGGATTAGTCGGTTGTACAGGCCTTAATAGTCACGTTTACGAAAAACAATACCACCTTTCGGTTGTTCTATTTGTACAACACATTGGTTGAAAAGAGAAATATAAGGTACTTAATGTTAGTTGGTGGTCATGTCAGTCTTCAAATCCTATTTAATTTTTTGCCAACATCAAAACTTCTTAATATTGCTCTTTTTAGTCTCACCTAATATTATTTCTTTGCCTTTGACATAGGAGTAAAAAAAATGACGATGGAGATATCACTGTCCTCAAATCGTGCCCAGTGCCTAGAAAGAAGGTATGGTTAGCAACAATTATATAGTTTAACATACTTTGTTTGGCAATAACATCAATTTGATTATGATTATTATTATTATGTGGAACATTTTACTTTTTGCTTCTTCGGAGCACAGTGTGGCTAGGATGTATCACTAGTGCGGCACTCTTTCTGTATTAACTAATATCGTAGCCTTCTCTTTATTCCTAGAAACAGGAAGCTGGTACATCTAGTGACAAAAGGAAGGAAGATATCAAAACAATGTCGTCCATATTGCCTCATAGAAAGGTATTATTTTGGTTTTTCTTTCGTATCCTCTGTATACATGGTTAAGAATATATACTGGCTACTTCCTTATTCCTGATTGGTTTATCGGAAAGGAGCGTGCTTTCTTTTTATCCTAGGGTATTATAGTCTTTAGAAATGATAATTTCCCGTCTGATGACGCCTGAACAAACTAGGAGTTTCTTCATGGATAGAGAATATTGGATAATGTTTTTGGCTGCATCATGAAGTAACAGATTTCTATCTCCAATGACATTGCAGAAACAGCGACGAGCGTCTAACGAGCAAGATAATTCTCAGTTTTCATTCCCACAAGATTTTATTGAGCAGCAGAAAGCTTACTTTAAAGAGATAGATAACTTTGACTTGGATGTTGAAGAAGTTTCATCAGGTAATGAGTAAGAGTGAGTGGCGAAATAGAGTTAGTTTGACGTACACTAATGACAGTTGTTCAAACCCCTTAAAAAATTCAGTATAGTAGAGTTCTGTTACACGAAGGGATCAGCCAGCCAGCTTATAATATGTAGTCAAATGATGTTAGTTTAATAGAATATGCTCCTGTATAGTGACATACTGACACGACATGCCGTTGGTTATATTTTCACTGTAGGGATGTCAACGGTCAACTCCTTTTGCAATTTTCTAGCTATTCATAATCCATACATTATTTGGTTCGACTTCTTGTTTCATGTTTACCTATCTCAGTTAAGTGGGTTACCAAGCCAAAATTCGAAAATAAATGCACTACCATGCACTCATCTGTATGTTGTAGATGGATGTGCTCTAATTCTTCGTCGAAATTAATTGAAAAGTGAATTAAAAATTATATGTTGGAGTAAGTTATTTATTATATACATTAAATAAATAATATGCATAACTTAGTAGATAAATGAGAAGAACACCCTAAAATTTGTAAATACACATATATTATGATAAAAAAGTGTATATTTGACGGTTTTTCTATTGCACCGGATAAACATTAAAAACTCGTCATTATTATGGAAAGATTGAAAAATTTATCTATGATACATAATCTTTTCAAAAATTGAGTTAATTTATTGTTTTTTCATAAATACTTACGATTTTTTCATAACAGTGACGAGTTTTAATGTATATCTTGTGTAATATTGTACTGATTAAAAAAATCTCATATTGACAATTAAAATGTAACTGAGTGAGTATAAAATAAGATTGTTATTACGATACATGGATTTACACAGAGACAGAGGTATAAATGATAAGAGTAGGGTTTTTTTTTTTTTTTAATAAGAATAATGCTTTACATAGATATTTAATATAACAATTAATGTAGAGGTGAGATGTCACATAAAAAAATAAAAATTTTGAGTTTATTTCTTTAATTTCAAAATAAAAATAATTTAAATATTAAATTTATATTATATATTATTAATCATTATATTAATTTATATGCTAAGTCCGAATCATTTCTGAAATGATAAATATCTATTGACTGAAATATCTTAAAAATAAAATATCTAATTAGATATTTAAATATTTACAACACTTTGATTAAAAATATAGATTAAAGTGTAAATATTTAAATATGTTTATTTAATTCTAAATCTCATAACTAATCAACTCAGAAATTACTTTCTCTCGGATATCTAAAACCATAGAGTAGCAAGATTTAGCTCCCTGACAACGGCTAAGGTAGACAATTAACAAGTTTTTTGGCAGTGCATTGAAAGATCACCGGGGAGATATTAGTAGAAAATTTCGATACGTCAACGGTTTGATAAGTGTGGCCTAATGTCAAAAAATCGTGACGAAAAGAATAGGTCACGATTTTTTGACTTTATGCTAGGGTTTTGAACCGTGAAATTTACTGTCGTGGGGAAAATATACGCCACGATTTTTCTTTACTTTTTCCGCCACTGTTTGAAGAAATCGTTGCGTAAAATGATCCATCAAGTTAACTCCCTTCCCCCTTTTATGTCACGATTTTTTTGGCCGTAGCCTTAGATTGTTACGGTTTTTTTGGTGTGGCCCAAGATACGTCACGGTTTTGCAGAAATATTTACCACGGATTTAAAACCGTGGCAGTTTTATATACGGTATATTCGAGCCACATAATTGTGGTCCAGATTCCGAAGCCACCTTCGTTTCACAATCCAAAATACAATTTAATAAAAATAATAAAAACATAAATAAAAATAAAATAATTTACATATCATTAATTAATTTCTTAATCTAAATTTTCTTATCACAAAAGATTAATCACAAAATGTACAATCACATGGAGTACAAGCTAGTAAACCTTATCATGTACAAAAGGTTAATCCATGCATTCTCAACTCACAAATTAAGATCAATTGCCAACCCTCGTTCATACAAAAATAAACAATTAGATCTGTAATTTCCAAGTAGAAGCTAATTAATAAAACTTATCACAAAATCGAAATCCAATATCATGCCTTATGCAAATCATGTAAAACAATTAATCCAGCAGGTTGCGCCTTTAATCTGACTAGATAACAATTCAACAATAATACTTATACAAGTTATATGCTATATGATTTCGGACTGCATATAGAGTAATCAAATTTCTAGTATATAGTACTCATCCAATGGGAATTACATCCAACATTTTTTATTAATATACGCCACGATTTTATGTAGTTTTCTCCACGATTTTTAACCCCAGGCCATATCCTGCACAGTACAAATCGATCCAGTTTCTATCTCGAAGCCAACCTACATTAGATTATCCTTCACATGCATAGCCAACTCGATTTCAATTCCAATAATAAAATATCATAAAGAGACACAAATCTAGAACACAAAATCCAAAATTCAGAATACAATTTCAATTCTTTTCATTATATTAAAAGACAATTGGGATCTTACTTCAATATACCAATATTATTGATGGTTACATAAGATTAAAAATTTTATTTGGGATAACAGGGAAAGAGTTGATGAGTATTGATGGTTACAAAACTACATGTAGTTCATCATTATATTTCTTCATCATTTCTTCGAAAATTCTGGGATCTTCCTTCATTATATTTGTTTATCGTTTCTTTGACAATTGTGGGATTTTCCTTCATCGTTAAGTTTCGTCGACAATTTCTGGAAGAACCCTATTCATTATAAACTTACGATACATCTTTTTGCAGCTCACAAGTTCATTTCTTTGGTGGAGAACCAAAATTACACTCTACCAAAGTTAGTCTTCATTCTCTCAGAATCTGGGTTGTTTCCTTCAGACTTTGTGACTTGTGTTGCTTCCTACTCATTCATTTCATTCATCATTTTATTTTAAAGGATACTGAAAAATTACATGTGAGGATGAAGGTGTGAACTTACAGTTGAGCCATGTGGCACCCACTTTCTGACCCCTAATCGAGAAGGAAGATGTTGTCACTTGTGCCTTATTCTTTATAATAAAAGGATATATTAAATATAAAGATATCCAATTTATTAAAATAAAACACACATATCATATCATCTGTTCAACGGAAGTATAGTTCGTAATTAATATTACACAATAATAAAAGATGACGTGATAGAGCCTTAAATGCCAAGGTTGCCAAGAGCCCGACCTTATTCTGAAAGCTGAATGGTGAATGGAAATAACTGCCAGAGTAGATTCCTTCCTACTGATCAACCTGGAGAAAATAATATTTTTTATGGAAAACGTAAGCTTTACGCAGAATTATTATAAAACCATTAGGTGAATCATTTTATAAATTATTTTTCATAATTTAATTGATTTAGACAAATCATATATTATTCTAAAGATATGATATTTTTGAGAACAAACAGAAATATTTATTGTATATATCTATGAACCAATATTTGTGAAAAACGATAGGAAAATTCCTAACAGTAGTAGCTAGCAACCGTAGTGATCTACCTATCATTGGTACTTAAACACGTACCAAATAATCATAAATATGACATACATTTGCGTAAACTAAACATGGGTCGTTCCTTCGAGACCTGACACTATTGAACTGATCATTCCTTCGAGACCAGTTTAAAACATGTATTTAGGATTCTTATACCTAGATAATTTCATTTGAGATTATATCTCAATATATGGAAGTTTGATATATGATGTAAAATTCATATAGTTTTTTTTAAAACTATATTTATAATCATGAGTAAATCAAATTTTGATCTGAAGGTCTCGAGGCCATCTACGACTATTTAATTTTTAAAGTAACTATGCCATACCAGGAAAATCATAAAATCATAAATCATGCATAAATGATATGTATGGCATAGTGGTTTAAAGCATTCATCAAGTATATACGTGTAACATACTGTAATGAAATTATAATAAAACTCATAGTATACTCGTCAAATCGTCCTTGCCTCGATCCGCGTGAATTATCGACCTAATGACATCGATAATTTATTAACATAAATTCTAACTAATTACGTTAAAAGTAAAATGCTACAAATGATTTTTCGTACGTCTTACTTGCTAGACTTCTATATGATTAGTTTAATTAAATATTTATTTTGACAAATAAATATATATTTTTTTAAAATTAAAAAGTTATCTATCGATTAATAAAATTTTTCAAGATCAATTTTATAATGAATTAATTGATTTAAACCAAAATAGATATATAATAAAAATCAATTGAACCTATTATTTTATTTTTTAAAATCTAGAAATTATTTTGACCAAATTTTTATATAATCAGATTTAAAATAATTAATAGTATTTATTAGGTTCGAAAGATTTAAAATCAAGTTTATGGTTTCCATTTAAGTTTGGAAGATTGATTATGTACTGAACTGAACTTGTTTGAAATGAATCGGACCGAACTGCTTTTGGTATCGTGAAATGACAAAATAACCTTCGACCAAAAATTTGCTCGTTTGGTTTTATTGAACATTATCAAATGATTGAGGAGTAAAATGGTCATTTAACAACAAAACAGATTATAAAAAGAGATTGAATCGGTTTGGTTCAATCATTTTTCTATTCCTCTTCTTCCTCGCGACATCTTCTCTCTCTCTCTTTCGTCTCTGCCATTTTCGTCGTCGACGACTGCAGCGACCGACCGACCCAATCCAAACACTATTTGACTCCTTTCAACGTCGTGATTCTAAATATGAGGTTAGTTTTCTCCACCGTTGTTTAGTTTTCTCTTAAGCTCGAATATAGGGATTCGGTAACTGTTTTCTTCAACTTAATATTTTGATCCGATTTTCATATATGTTATACTAGTGTGGCGCCCGCATTTCGATCCCTCATATGGGTCTTGTGTGGGGCCCGTTGATACCTTCTAACGTCTGCGGAATCTGGGCCCTAGCCATGCCTCATAACCTTAACCTGGAGAAAATATTTATTTTTATAGAAATCTGTAAGCTATATGAGGTTTTCAATAATCATTTGTCAACACTTAAAACAATTTCAACTTTTGATAACACATTTAATATTCATAGAATATTTTAAATCAATCAGTAACTTATTTTAATTTGATATATGCCATATCAAATTTTAACATAATATGAACTCAATAGTGAAAATCAATAACGAATCAATCATGCCCCAAGTTATGAGTTCCTATGCCAGAAACTCGGCCCTACCGGACGCTAGGTAACAGTCAAAGTAAAGCGTACAGTCTGATCAGAGGTACAAGCCGCCCGTAATCGGCATGGTAACAAATAGGCCGCCCGTAATCGACACTATTAAAAATAATTCACTTGGGTTGCCGTAAACAACCACACAAGTGATGTAATGGGTTCTTATATATATTTATTTTAATAAAGCACAATTTACTTTTATTTATTTTGAAGAATATTTTCTCCAGTTTTTTTTTTTTATATCAAATTCATATTTATTTGTATAATACAATGTCGTATATAATTCACTTCAAACATTAAATCGATGTTATACGATGTAGTATATATTTGACAAAATTTAAATTATCACATAATGAAAAATAACTCACCTATATCCCTTTGTCGAATAGCGTGACTCTATCGTCCAGTAACTTATAAGCTTGGTAGAAATCGTCGACTATTAATAATACGTCTAATTAAACTATTTCGAGAATTTACGCGACTTAAATCGTACGCGTTACACTCATCGTAATAACTCTAGTTTAATTTTAAAACATTTATCTAATTCATTCTTTATTAATAATTATTTAAGAATCATTTCTTTTATTATAATTTTTAATAATTTTCTTAGTTCAATTTTTCAATTAAATATTTTTATAATAGAAAAATATTAAAAATTGACATAATATTCAAAATAATATACTATCATTTTTCTATAATTTTCTAAACTGAAATATAACTTTAATTAATTTTTAAAACACTTAATTACATTTAAATCATCTTTTGTTTTAACCTTACTTCACTCCGAAATCAAAATAAAATAAATATGATCTCCAATAAATTTAAATTTTACATATATTTGTTCAGAATAATATAATTAACCTGCTGTAAAAATTTGGTAAGTTCGAGATTAGTAAAAATGATTTTATTAGGTGCGGAATAAAAACTACGTTCGGTATTGATTCAAATTTAGGTATGGACGAATTGATTTTAAATCGAACCGGTTGAACCAATTGTATCACATGAAAAAGACTAAATTATCCCTGGTCTAATTATAAGTCAGATGACGCTAAAATGAACCGAAAGGGTATTATTATCCTTTACTATAGTGAACCGATTTATCCTAAGTATAAAAACGACTGAACCGGAGCTCAAGTTTTCCAGCGCCCAGAAGCTATAATTCTCACTCGATTTTGACTCCTCTCGACATGAAGAACACGATTCTAAGGTTAGTTTTCTGTGATTTCTCTTTAATCGTCTTAAACTTCAAAATTAGCGTTTCGGTCATATGAACAAAAATTGGGGTTTTGCTTTGATTCTCTAATATGTTATTCGTCGTCTCACTAGGAGCTTCTAACGCTGATTTCGTTGAAAAATTTGCAAGAAGTCGACTAGAATTTTACCTCAATGTTTCGGTCGATGGAGCTTTCGAGCGATTCTAGTCTCCGATGGCTCTAATGGCGTCGGAGAGGCTAATAGCAGCCGCAACTTGGTCGAATTCGTCCAACTCGGTCTGTGACTCAGTCGAATTCGGTCTCGACTCGATCGTTCCTCGACGGTTGCTGGAGCAACGACGGACACAATGATGGTCAGTGAACGACGACGAGTTCATCTAGGGTAAGGTTTCGATTTTCTTGAACATTTTATTTTGGCTATTATGTTTTTGTGGCCGAACGCTTGCTATTTTGTGGTTTAATGATTCTGTTGTAACACTGAACATGTGGTGATGGTTTATAATCTGTCTCAATGCTAGAATTTGACAAGGTAGGCCGTTGTAGGTGTTTAGAAAAATTCAGTAAGCTTTGGTTGAAAAATCTTTGCCAAATTTAGCTTGATCTGGTTTTCTATCAAATTAGTTATGCTGGAGAGATTTGGCTGCCGGCTGAGTGAGTAGGTATGGCTGTCAGGAGTGTTGAATTTTTGTCTCAAGTTTTTCCACATTTCTAGGCCGTCTTACCAGATATTGGGTTGTTGAATTTTGACTATGCTTGGTCTTTGTTTGCGGCTGGTGTTTAAAGAAATCAATGGGGTTGTTGTTGATTTTCTTAGGCTGCCGTGAAGGGGGATTTATTTGGTGGCAATGGCTGCCCATTTGGAAAAAAAAAATAGTGTACATGTTATTTAGATAATATAACTAGATATTAGACTAGATAAATTAAACTTGTATTGTACTACTTATAACATAAGTAATCAAATTGTGTAATTTGGACTTTATTATTTATTTGATAGTAATACTTAGTCGTAATCTTTAAATTTTATTTCGTTTAGTGAACGCATTCGACGTCAGTATCAATTTCCAACATTCATGTTATTCGTTTTACATTCATGCTCAGCACGATTCCAAATCATCGAAAAGAAAATTTCCACTTCTCTAATTTGTATCGATAGAAAAATCGACTTAGGAATTTATTTACACGTCACTAGACTCAATTACAAGTACGAAATAATAATCCTAGGTCACGGTCGTTACAACTAGATTGATTTCTAAGCTTAATGGTGTGGTTTTTTTGAATTTGAATGAATAATTTTGTCGGAAAATGCTTACAAAGCTTTCGGTCTCGATGGTGAGTGGCGGTGACGAGCTGTACGCGTCTGACGTCGAGGTTGCTTCCTATTGCACGGACTCGGTTGGACTCGCCGTGACTCTGGTCAACTCGGGCTTAACTGAGTTGACTCGATTTGACTCGATTTGACTCGGTAGCTCGTGCTCGTTGTCTCGGGTCGATGTGGCGATGAGAGGGACTAATGGAACTCGGACTCAATCGTCAGAGCTTAGCCCTCTTCTGCTTGGGTCGGATTCGCCCGGTGGAGCTCGCCGGAGTACAAACTTATGGTGGCAGAAAGTGGCGTACGTGTCTGATGTCGTCGTCATCAACTCGTCTCGCTTGGATTTCATTGTTTCTAGAACTGTACACTCGAACGACCTGGTCGTAGCTTGTCGGAATGGGCGGCAGAGGGTGGTTCCGGCTTTATTTAAGGTGATAGCTTTGTATTTTTGCTTGGAGTACTTTGTCAAGAATAGATACTGCCGGTTTTGACAGTGTTGCCGATGGAGGGATGGATTTGGAAACTTAGATCAAAGCTTTAGGTTTCATTTTTTCTTACGGTTTTATACTGTGTGTTTTCATACTCATTTTGTTGGAAGAACTGATGAAGATGATGTATACATATATAGCCAGTCATCGTAATGGAATTATTGATATGTATTTATGAATTATAGGGGAAAGCTCAACGATCATAGTATAGGTTTTGACAAACTTGGCTTGTGATCGTAAGTTTTTCTGTAACTAGTTAAATACTGTGTTTTGCATTCTGACAAGGTAAAATTTGTGTCGAGGCAAAACAATTAGTCAAATGCCCATCTCATTCAAACGCATCTTTTTAAATAATGAGCTTTTTAATGTTTCTTTGACCAGTCAACTTTCCACGTTCTTTTAATGCCACTCCTCTCTTCTTGCCGCTGGGAGTATATATTGCTTTATTTTATTTTATCCTATCTTTCGTTCTCGTTCTCATCTGGGAATAAGAAATATAACTAAAGAGCATAATTTAATTCATTGTGTTAATATGGATGAATATTGACCGAAGTATTTAAAAGTTTATTCATCTCGATACGTATTCTATAACTATAGCGACCATTAATACTATCGAAATTCTTAATTTGTTTCGCGATTATATTACGTAAATTATCTAAATAATGGACGTATTCTACGATTTAATCTATATCGGTTACGACCGTTACATTCCAGCTGATCTAAGACCTCCTGTTCATCCCATTTATCCTTTTGTTGGAAGACGGAGTAGTTGAGCTCGTCGGTCCTTAACAAGAAAGGGATCAACATGTATAATTGACCCTTTCTAGTTATCGAGAACTTGAACGCTAGCGTACAAGAAGACACACGAATGGCGTGGGCCAGTTACAATTGAATGAAGTATTGGCGTACATTTGGCCAGCGGCAACGAAGAAACTGATGACGTAAGATGCAAACTTTCTTGATTAGGCCAATTAAGCGAAGAAACATATTAGGATTAGTGATAAAGAACACAGGGATTCGAATGGAGTATTGGCGTACATTTGGAAACATCACACAGTTTACTGACTCGAAATGTGAAGTACCATAAACTGGGATGATGTCTCCAAATGTACTCCAATACTTCACTCGACCTCTGCATCCTTTACTACCCATCGCCATACCTTCATTTAGTATAATTGACCTATTCGGTCTGATATTCCCACATCACCGTTGCTTTCGCATGGCTGCAATTACAGAAAATCAGTGTCAAGATATGTGATCATTAAAGAAAAAACCCAATTAAAATATTATAATGAAATTAAGAAAGAAATATTAATCACTTACCAAATATGGTATAATTCAGTTAGCTTCAGCTGTAAATGTAATCCCAAAACCAGCTGGATAGCTAGCCTTGAACTATCTAATAGCTTTAACAACTGATCTTGACCTTAGCAAATAGCAAGTACATGGCTGCGATGACAGAAAAATGCGATGGTCAGTACGAAGAAATGTGAATTAGAGATGAAACCTAATTGAAATATTATAATGAAACAAAAGTAACCTCAAGGGCTTCAAAAATCAAAATTCAGAATACTGGTACTTATTTAAAGTCACACATAGTTAGATATCCCTATCTTTGCACTTAAATCACCAATCCGTCATCCCTGAATTCTATGACTATATGGGATAACAAGCAAGGAGTAGCTGCCTCTCCTGAAAAAGTGGATAGAGGGCTCATGTACCTTATCCCAATGCCTCTTTCCACGATGAGTATTTGTAACTATGAATGCGTTGATGACTATTGATCCAACCTTTGGATGAATTTTTTCATAAACTCTATGTCCATTCCTTTAACTACTTTACCATACCCCAATGCCTTGCACTCAAATGGAATGGAGGTAGCAACTGCTGCCTACATTAAAAAAAGAAAGCTAATTTTCTTGATGGACATACTCGAAGAGGACCTACTGACCTACTCTCATAACTTTAGCGAGGACAACCATGTATGGATCTGAGGTCATTCCAATCCATAGCAGTTTAAATCTGTCCCCTACTGCTATTTCCTCGTCCTAACAAAATTATCCCTACTCATGGCCTGATATATAACTGGAAAGATTGTCCTCCATGTCGACCTTCAGCTCACATCGTTAATGTGGGCCCCGCTCCCGATCGTCTCGACCGATCGGAAATGGTGCCTACTATACGTTCGTTATCTTAACTTTAATTCATCTATTCATTACTTAAAACATAACATCGAGTCGATCACAAATATAATTATACAAATTAAGTCTTTGCGGAAATATAATACATAATATTTAAAATAACATGATACTTATGAAATGGTGAGAAAGAGCCCTAATGCCGCGGAGCCCACCTTATTCGCTATCGTACAATGCTGAACGTCGTTAGCTTCTCTTCCGAAATTTATCAACTCAACTTGAAGAGAAAGAACATAGGTTTTTTCGAAAAGGGTAAGCTATAACGCTTACTGAGGTTTTATTGAAAACTTTACTTTGAAATATCTTTAAGGTAAACTTTGAACTCATAAACATTATACATCACATTATCATTAGAAGTCGTCGTCAAACATCTTTAGAAACTCATCGAACCCCGTTAGTGAAAAATATCAGGATGACTACAACAGGAACAACTTACTGTAGAATCCCAATAACCTCGACACCCGTCACCATGGATGTAAATAATACACTACAACTAGATAAACTAGGGAGGTCATACCCTCTGATCAGACCGTCACCATGGGGTCACGTAAGGATCAAGTAATTTCTTTGGATTGGTCGCCACAAAGTCGACCGAATCCCCTCGAATAAAACGTTTGTATTTGGGTTCGTATATATATAATATAATATATAATAAAGCAAAACTTGCCTTAAAATTCGTCGTTAAGAAGCAAATAAAACTTTGCTTTTAGGGTCTTGAAGGTTCTCTCCAGTTTTCAAAAGTATAATACATAACTACGCCGTATATTTAAATAAATCATAAACATCGATATAGTAGAAGATCACGGCATAGTAATATATATATTTCATAAAGCATCAATATATTTTTCATAATTAAAAAGAAAATAACACTCACCTTATAAAGCTCCTCGATTTGTTCCGTTCGATTAACGTTGCGATTTATCGACCTATCGAAATATCGATTATTAATTTTACACATACTAACGTTTAATGGAAAATTATTAGAGTTAAATCCTAAACATCACACTCGTCATAGTGGCGCTAATTTTTAAAGTTAAATATTATTCCATTTTATTCTACTTTGATAATTATTTTAAAGTCATTTATTTAGTTTAATTATTTAATTAAATAATTATATACTAGAAAAATATTATAAAAAATTTACATAATATCCCAAATAATATTCTGACATCTTTAAATAATTTTCCAAACTGAAATAATATTTTAAATAATTTTGGAAACACTTAGTTATATTTAAATCATTTCTTAAAATCTTAATTAACTCAGAAATTAAGATAAATTAAATCTGCTCTTCAAAAATTATAAATTTTTGATATTATGTTCAAAATAATATATTTAACTTACTATAAAAATTTTATAGGTTTGGAATCAGTAGAAATTATTTTATTAGATTCGGAATATAATTTTGACTTAAATAACCAGAATAGCCTTTAACTTAAATCTGACGCTTTGGTATTTTTTAAATATTTTAATAACAGAAGGGTATAAATGACCTTTAACGTAGGTGCGGATGATTTAAAATCAAACCGTTTCAATCAGATTGAATCAAGTCGAATTGAACCGAAATAAATCGAAAGAACCAATGTTATACTGTGAAAGACAATTTAACCTTTGACTTTTTAATTGACTGAAAGATTCACGTTAGTAATATTGTAATTACCTTTAAAACATAAGAATAGTATAGTCTTTTAAGAAATTGAACCGGTATTTTAGTATTAGTATAAATAAGATTGAACCGATTGGTTCAATTCATTTTCCTTCTTCTTCTTCTTCCTCCGTCTCTCCCCGACTCTCTCTGTTGTCCCTCTGCCTCGTCGTCGGTCTTGCCGGAGAAAGGTGTTTTCGGCTCAAACGTCGGCCGCTTCCATTAGTAATCAACACGGGGAGCTCGAATCCAAGGTTAGTTTTCCTTGATTTGTTTCGTTAGTCTTTAATTTCGCTTTTTTTGTAAATTAGGGTTCATCGTGTAATTTGGGGATTTTGCCTAATTGTCACATATGCTATACTACTCCGTCTTCTAATGATTTCTATATAAAACCCGACTGATAAAACACTCTAATTAAGGCTGAATTGAATTTGGAAGTTTCGGATCACTTACTGTTTCGACTGAAATTGACTCGTTATGATGTCTACTGACTTTGTAGTAGGTCGGGGACGTCGACTTGGGACTCGATTTGGTTGGAATCAGTGACTCGGTCCTTGACTCAGTTTTGACTCGCCTTCGACTCAGTGGCCTCCGGCCGGCTGCCGGCTCAACGTCGACTGTTTTGGTGATCAGTGAAAGGTGAAGATCACGACTGAGGTAAGTTTTTACGTTTCTGGGAAAATTATTTTTGGTTGTTCTATTTTATATCTGTGTTGATGATTCTGTGATGAAGCTTTATGATGATTCTGTGTTTGCTGCGTAGATGAGTCTGTGGTGGTGTTTATAATGTATTAGGAAGCTGGAACTGTTAGATAGGACTGCTGCTAGGGTTAGAAAAATGACAGTAGGCTTGTTGAAAAATCCTTGGCAATATTTGGCTTATTTTGGTTTTTTCAAAATGATTGTGCTGTGCTTCTTTCTGCCGGTTGAATCAAGAGGTATGCTGTCAGACTTAGTTGAATTTTGTGTTACAGATTTCCAATTTTTGTAGGCTATGCATGTGAAGGAAAAAGATTTGCTTTGACTTGTGTTGTTTTGTTTTGTGTAGGAATGTCAAAAAAAGGTTGCTTTGGATGTCAGGCTCCCTTGGTTTTTCTTGCAGAGTGGCTGCCGGTTGGAAGTGTTTTATGTAGGTGTGTGTAGAATTGTAAGTAGTATGTGTAGGAAGTTGGTAGTATTTTTGGATATGTATTTTTGTATAAGAAATTACTTGTATTATCTATTATATTTGGATACTCCATTAGTAAATGGACTTGTATTAAAATTTCTTGTATCATTACTTAGTTTAGAAAGAAAATTAATTATGTGTATAAGTTACACAAAACCATACGTCTCAATTTGAATCTAACGTTACTTGTCGTGGAAGCAATTTTATTTAACGTAGTAATCGAAGTCAAATTTAACGTAGAAATCGAAAAAAAAATTTGAGTCTTTACAGTTAAACCCTCGATAGGGAAAGAAGTCGGACTTGAAAGACCTCATCAATTGCAGTCCTAATCGTTGGAGCACTCTAGGTTGGAGCACCTGAAAAAAAAAGAATAAATATATTAAACAAATATCTATGGTATATATAAGTAACATATCATATAATTACTCATGCAAAAGATGTTAAGAACATACAAATGGTTCTTGTTCTTTAACATGTCTTTGGGTCACATAAACACCAAAGAAGAGATCATTCATAGCCTCTATCGAAAACCGCGACGGATTTCCGTCGAGATCTCTCTTAATAAAGTTCAAGTCAAAATCATTCTGGATTACCCATTTGCCATGGAGTCTCTAAAAATTTATAATACCCATTTCAAATATTATAACACGACAATCAGATTGTCACTCTCCATAGCCAAAGAATCGAACCGAAGGCTGAAACCCGCCTTCTACCATGTCCATTGACGAATTTTGAAAATTCTGCAGTAGATACTCTGGTACTCATCCCTTCAGTGCTTTGATGACGATATTAACGGATAGAATAGGGTCCTCGACCTGGCAAACTGAGGAGAATATGCGTTGTAGCTTTACTGCTAGGAATTTCAGTCACCCAAGCCTTTGGCAATAACTAAAATGCAATGAGATAATAAAAAAACATAGGTAAAGGTTCTATATAAATTATATAAATATAACAACTGAAATGTTGATGAAATTATATTCATCTTACCACTGCTTCTTTGGTGTGATAGATGTTTTATTTGTAATGTAAAATGGTCGTCTCAAAGTGGTGCACCATTTCGGGGCCTGAAACAAAGTAAACAGACCATAAGCACACGAATTAACACACTATCGATAGTAAAACAGAGCTGATTGAGAGTAAATGCAGAGGAAATCCAATAAGTTAACACTATCGAATTAACACACTAACAACAGTTAATATTACAATAAGTTCTTCAATCCAAATCAAACAACATGAGAGTAAATCAAATTGTCAAAATACTTTCGAAAAAGTCAATTATTACACTAATAGAAAGAGATATTTTTCAATTTCTTAAATAAAAAATACATGCAAAATTCTGTTTACTCATCAAAATCACACAAAAGAATAAACTATCATCAAATCATTCATCCATAACACTTATAACATAAAAGAACATGAATTAAAAGGCAAGTTTAGAGCCAAATTGTTTCTTTGAACGAAAAGTAAAGTTTCGTGGAAGAAAACCGTTGCTTCTCGTAAGTGAATTTTGTAAAAGAAAGAGAGAATTTGAGTGGATTAGGGTTTCAGAAGTAAGAAGAGAGAGTTGTGGTCGAGATGATTTAACTGTGGATTTCGCATGTTTTCAAGACGATAAGGGGAATCTGAAAAGTTCATTAATCCTGTCCATCCCTATTGCCACGTTTTATGAACCGTGGAGACAAAAAACACTCTCCACGTCTGCCAAACCGTGGTGTATTGTACTTTTACACCACACATTTTTATCGTTGTAAAAAAACCATGGCATAAAGTATCTTACGCCACGATTTTATACTCGTGGATAAAAAATATTACCACGATTATGAAACTGTGGCCATATGTAACTTTACGCCACGCTTTTTTGGCCGTCGATACCCTTAGTGTGGCGCAATCCCAATTTTCTACTAGTGAGAACATGGAGATTGATTAGGATAACTTGGATCTTATTGAGGAGGAGATGTGTGTGATTTGTTGGTTTAGATCATCTCAAGGAACTTGGGTTCATAGAAGCACAAATGGTAGCCACCAAGAAAGAAAAGAAGAAAATGAATTCAACCGTTAACTTCCAGCAGAAGCAACTAAGCTTGAAGTAGAAGAAAGGCATAAAGAAGAAGCCAGTTTCGAGCAATTCGATCGTGGAAGCACTCCTAAGGGTGGCCATGGAGTTTTCGAAGAAGAAACAACCAAGACAGTGCACTGAAAGACCGAACAGTGAAGAAGAAAAGAAACTATGTAGAAAGGACGGAACAACACATAGTCAAAAGCTCGAGGGTTGTGTTGTACCTGCTGGAAAGGTCAGGGACTCCGTCAGTTTTTCTGAAAGTCTCTCGGCAGAAATCACTATCGACGATCTGCGTAGCAATCGGAGGATAGTTGGAGCTCAGGCGACCTACCAGAATGCTCAAAAGGATGTCGGCTACAACACCTCTAAGAGCAATTTGTCTACAAATCCCCAAATCAAGAAGTCCCAAATAGGTTAGGGTTCTACCTTTCTGTTCGAGTTCGAATCTTTAATTTATGCAGTAATCAATAAAATTAGTGTTCTGGGTAGTTTCGCTTAGATGATATGAAGCAGTTGTTAAGTTCAATTTAGTCTGACATGGTCTGGAATCAACAATGTATGATCGAGTTGTGTATCGAAGAACTAGAAATTGGGCGTTTTTCATTATAAGCTGTTACATTTGAATTCGTTGGTCCAGAAACGTTAAGGATACTCCATTGAAGGTATCTGAATGCTTAAAATGAAGTTTTGATGCATAGATGAAGATAGTGTTAAGTGGGTCTATAGCTCTGTGTAACTTGTTCGTCAAGTCAGAGACGAAATTCAAATTTTAGAGTTATTTCTAGCAAAGTTAAGTTTCAGTTAAGTTGTTAGTAGTAATAGAAGGAGCTCAGATGCTGCTACTGTCTCGATCAAGTCCAGAACGAAAGTCAAGCAAAAAGTCAACAAAAATGGTGTCTTTGTCACGAGGAAGAAGATGAAGTTCAGATTTCATTTTTGACGGTTTTACTGTGCCAATCTACTCGAAAATGAGTTGGGATTACTCTAGAGTGAAAATACAAACCGGAATCGAAAGGAAATGAAATCGTGCAAAAAGTAAACCATTTCCAGTTTTTATTTTACCACTTTTGATTTCTGGTTTTTCTTAAAATCCAGGTCGTAATTCATTCTCAAATTCCATGTCAGTTAGGTTAAAATGTGTGGACGCCTATATAAAGGCTTATTCTGTAATCATTTTCGTTATAAATGGTATGAATCAAAATTTCATATCGCCATTATCATCTTTTTACAGTTTCAAAATCCAGTTGTATTGGTAGTGAGAGTAACCTTAGAATTCCGATAACCCAAATTAATTTTTAAATTACAAACACCCTAGATACCTATATTTAGCCTTTAAAATTAAGTTTAGCATCAAATCAACATGAAAGACGTGATCAATTTTTCGATTTAGTATATCTCTGTTTGTAGTCTTTGTTTTCTGCAATTCGAGTTCTGTTGCATTCTTGTGTTCGTTTTCTTCAGTTCTTGAGCTCGCATACGATCGGAGGCTTAACAACTATTTAACATGATTGTGGTTGAGCGTGATTTTGTGAAGAAAACTGAGGGAGTGGGGATTAAAGCGATGGCAGTACGAATCTTCTTACGAATATCGCTTGGTATGAGTAAGATTTAGAGTACTATGATTGGAATAAGACACATATACTAATCAGAGAGCTATGAACGAAGTTTCATATAAAAAAATATGGGAGGCAACACCTTCATGATCACATTTGATAGTGTCCATGACAAGCATAAAGCTCTTATGGTATTTGGACGATAGAGAGATGTTTGATGCTTGTTCGGAATTATGAGGGTTTGAAAAAATTTATAAATATGACTTAGGTTCGGTTTTGTTCTTGATTGAAGCGCATGATCTTTCAATGAGTTTAATGACAACGAGAATGTGGGTAACGCTTTAGGTGAGGCTCTAGGGGCACAATTGAATTTTACATACACGTCATAAATTCAAACAATTTCTTCCCCGGAAGCCGAAACATACACATATGTCGGGCTTCTCAAGATACTTGCGATTTCTTGATAATTAATCTATGATAAGTTGTTCCTCTTCAAATTAATGTCATATGAGAGAAATGATGATTAAATTCTAGGTAATCAATAGACTAAATTTAAAGTATATAAGAAATTTTAGCTCGACTCAAGGGCGGAGTCACGTAGTAATGAGGTTCAATTTTTTTCATTTTTTTTTTTTTTTTTTTTTTTTATATATATAAAAAATAGTCCTAAATTTTTAATAAATAATAAAGGTTATATACATAGTTACCTCGTCCACTGCCTCGACTATTGTATATTTTGAATAAAATATATTAAATGTATAGATAATAAATGAATGAAAATAGTAATGTTTTTGATAGTAATGAAAGTAGTAATTCATAATTAAAACAAACTTAAAATGAACCACAATATTTTTTATTATATATACGGTATTTAAAAGAGGACAACGAGTAATGTCTTTATATTAGTATAAAATAGAATACATCAAACCTCCTTATCCAGAACTTTTCATAAACATTCAAACCATTCTCCAAACTTTTAAATACCCCTTCCGTCGGTTTTTAATCGTTAGTTTATGGTATTTTACATAGATTAAAAAAGTTAGAATAGAAATAATAATTTTATCAATATAAATTTAATAAAACTTAAAATATATATGATGTATACATAATGCAAAATGTATTAAAAAAGTTGGTGGTTAATTTAATTTTGACCAAATTTTTTTATGGAGTTCGTTTTTTAGTTGGTCTAAAAAAACAATCAAATGAGTGGTCTACGTATGTTGTAGATGAATATTGTATATCTATTTATAAAATTTGACTATAAAATGAATTAAAAATTATGTGTTGAAATAAGTTATTTAATGTATATGTAAAGTGCAAAATGCACATAATTATGGAGGTAGACAAAATGGGTAGAACATATAATTTTTACCTTAAATTTGACGAAAAAACACATATTTAAAGACAAAAAAAACTTGTCAAAATGACACTTAAATAGAGCCGAAAGGAGTATTTCTTTCCGAAACTCTAAATCTATCTATACCTTTTCAAAGTATATAAACTTACTTTTTAATTATTTATACATTTACTAACCACCTTTTATTATGTATTATTTTTAAATATATTTATGTTTAATTATAGTAAATAGTGTATTAGTTAGGCCACTATTTTTTTTTAATAATAGTTATAAATTCATTGATATTTAGACAGGGAATTACAAACAACATTATAACTCCCAACGATCTAACAAACCTAAACATAAGTTGTCATGACTAAACAAATATATAATAATGAATCACACCTCCATCTATTAAGAATTTTTGAAATAGAAAATTACGTCATAAAAATCCGACTATAACAAGATGCACAAAAATCTAAATTAAATAGGAGATAACATAAATAAATTAATACATATTCAAAACTAATCTATTGCTAAATATCCTAAGATCTCTACCTAAAACACAATGATTGTAGACCAATGTATCCGTATTTACAACTAAGGTCCGATGACATATTATGAGGATTTGATTAGATCTACGTATAAGGAGAAAAATCGAGCTCTAAAAAATGTAGAATCATTAGAGGTTTTAAGAGGGATATGAAGTCCTTGCACCTAAATTAAATTATACATTACAAACTCGACTAATCGAAATAAATAGAATGACAAACACTAAGTACATGTGACAACATAATTAAGCACCTTACAAAAAAATTGTATTAAAATGAAGGAGTAACTAAAAAATCGGGCGAAACTATCACAAGATGAAGAAGTATATATATCAAATACATACGACATTCATTAACTGGAAAAAAAGTTCTCATACCTTCAATATCATCGCGCTCAAAAAGCGATGGTATTAACTAGTATAGTAAATATAAAAGAAGTGAGAACTTGAAAGATCATTAACCAAAAACTGTTTTCCAGGGGTTTTTTTTGGGACGAAAGGGACTCTGCCAAGGTAATCTACTTTTTCCTTTCTTATTTGTGATTGTTATGGAAGTCCTAACACGTCGTTTAAGCCATGCACCGCTAGAATTTTGTTTTCATAAGGGATGTGTGACTCTGAAGTTGAATCATCTAATCTTTGACGACGATCTCTTCCTATTTTGTGAAGACCGGTTAGATTCGATGGGGTGGTTAAAAAGTCAGCTGGACTGATTTTATAAATGCTCTGGTTCGCAAGTTAGTGACGATAAAAGCAATATATATTTCAGTGGGAGGTTTTTGTGATCAAAAGGAGGCTATTCTTCAAGCTAGTGGGTTCCGTTTGGAGGAGTTACCTGTCCGCTATCTAGGAGTTCCACTTATATCAACTAAATTGAAAAAGAGTCATTGTGCTCCCTTAATTGATGATGTCTCGTCTCGTTTATTTGGTTGGGCCGTACGTAACTTGTCATATGCTAGACGTTTAACGTTGATATGCTCTGTTCTTCGTGGAATGCAGGTTTTTTGGTGCATGTCATTCTTACTTCCTAAGGTCGTTATCCACATTCTTGATGCCAAGTGTAGGGCCTTTTTATGGACAGGTTCAGACTCCTCTAGCAAAAGTTTGGCGGCTTGAAAGCTGATGTGTAAGTCAAAATCTGAAGGTGGTTTTGGTATTCTTGACTTAGAAATATAGAACAAAGCAGTTGTTGGGAAGCAATTGTGGGTTGTATTAGTCGAGAAAATCTCACTATGGGCTGTATGGATTACCCAAACGAAGCTTAGAAGACTAAGTTTCTGGGGCTTACAAAAGCCGCCGGACGCTAGTGCGGCTTGGGCGAATCTGCTTAGTCTTCGCCCGATACTAAAATAATTTTTTGTGTATAGATCGGGTGGTGAAGGCAATGTATCGTTCTGGTTTGATCATTGGTTGCCAGGTGGTGCAGTTGCTGACTTATACCCCAACATTTGTTTTTCAGGCACTGACACTGCTAGGGAAAGCAAAGTTTCTCAAGTGTTATGCAATGCGCAGTGGGTTTTGCCTGATCCAATCACTACAAACATTGAGAAGGCTTGGGATCTAGTACTATTAGTGGCGGTGACAGCTGACCATGATATTATCCAATGGTGGCCTAGCCAAACAGGTACTTTTTCTATTTCATCAGCCTATGAAGTGTTACGGTCTAGAACTGAATGTGTCAAATGGGCTCGTATTGTTTGGGGAAAAGGTTTGAATCCTCGTTTTAGCTTTATTGGTTGGCTGGCTGTGTTAAATAGACTTGCTGTGAAGTCTAGATTATTTAGATGGAAAATATGTAGTGATGATATTTGTGCTCTGTATGTTGCTGCTGTTGAAACTCGAGACCACCTGTTCTTTGAATGCCTTGTTTCCCGATCACTATGGGATGTTGTGATGCGAGTAGGAAATATTTCGAGACCCCCTCAAGTCTGGCGTCGAGAACTGGCTTGGTGGTGTAAGAAGGTTGCTCGTAAGTCTCAACTAGAGGTCTTACGCCGTTTACTATTGATGGCTACTATCTACTACATTTGGAAAGCTCAGAATGAATTTATTTTTGCACAATGCCAGGTTATACTGCAGCAATTGATTGGCAGTATAAGAGAAGTTGTTTTATGTTTTTCAACATATGTAAAAAATAATGAGTTTGATAGACTTATTTCATAATAGAATCATGTATAGGTTGCAGATTTGTTGATTCTGCTATAGTTTAAGTTGCATGAACTCGTTTCTTCGACTGTTTTGGGTCATGGTAAATAAAAAATCTAGTTTATCAAAAAAAGAAAAAATTGTTTTACGACTTTTAGTTTGACACCTTTGGATTCTCCCTTTTATTGGTGATGGTGCATTGCAGAAATATTAACCAAGAATGTTTTTCTTTTTTCTTAATCAGTAGTAGCACTTCATATTCATTATTTCATGACCTAGTTATGACCAAGGAATAGTTGCAGATCAATGAAACAACGTAAGTGCACGTTCAATGCAAGGGCATTTTCAAGCCATGAAAAAAGGTATAGATAATACCTAAATATAGAGGATCCCACCTACACCATAAAGTTCTAATTTGATATTGTGTCAATCAATCATCAATCGTAGACTCTCGTGATGGAAAATGAAATATAAGATCTATCAATAATTGAATATTTCTCCATACTCATTGGACAATAACCTTGTAGAGAGTCATTTCATAATCTTGATTTTACATGGTGGGGTTCTTTTTTAATTAAAGAGATGTTAAACTGTAGGTTTGTCTCACATTTAGTTGAAAGGATTTTAAAAAATCGACACTATATGGTTGAATTATAACAATGTGGTTGGAGGTTTGGTGATATATCACATCACTATCCAACATTGGTTGATTAATTAATCTACTGTTATTTTTGGACTCAGTATATATACACTGTACACATAAAACTTAGGATTCATCAACAACGATAACAACCAACCTAAATTACAACAATAATAGAGTAAGCTATATGAACCTTATCGATTAATTTGTATCCCAAAGTTTAATTTCAATCTTTTTCTAGACAATCAATTAAAATGTAATCAAACAAGTTGATGGGTGGTGCTATTTGCACGAAATAGAGTAACTTGAAGGACTGAGAGTGTAGTTTTGCAATTAATTTTTTGTATAGTTAGAATTTTTCTTCGTGCAAATAGCACCACCCAAATTGATAATCACAACAGTTTTAGTGAGTCGGCTTTTCGGAAGAGTCGGTACTGAGTAATCAACACATGGAGATATGATGCCATTCTGAGAACTAAGCTTGCGAAGGTTTGTGATAGTTATATAGTTCCTTTCATTCGGTATGTGACTACCTATATATAGTCGTTTTTCTAGACCCAACTCTCTTATAAAATAAAAAGATCGATGATTGGGAGACTCTCCGATGATAAATTGACCCAAATTCTGTTATAAAGTGAAAAATGATTAGGAGTAGAGTGATATATATGAGGACTATGGTTTAGCAGGTTTTACTCGATCCATATGCTTAAACACAATTAATCCCTTGTCTAGAAGTTCTATTAGTTGTTGTCCTTCAAATAGAAGCTCGATATATGACCTGGATTTTTATTTGCCCTCTTTGCCATGGAGCATATTAAATATCATTCAACCAACGATCAAGTTGATCCAAAAATTAATAACGATTGTCGATGGCGTTTTATCGGGACCTGCAAAACATAAAAGTCCGATGCTCCTTTGAAAGCAGAGTGTATGTACGATATGGGAACAAAACATATTTTATTTTAAAAGAGTACTACTCAGAATTCGCATGATTGATGTTATAAATAATACGTTTATCAATTATATACATGGATTAACTTGTCTTGATCATACGTGTAGATTCTATTTTTAAATTACAAATGATCGAAATAGAATCACATCAATTCATTTAAGTGAACGATGCTTCGTCCATGTCTAGGCTATGATTGTCCTACCACCATTCTTTATCCATGATCATATGCCAACTAATTGTGGTCCTTGTGGTGATAAAGAATTAACCTTTCCATGCTTGGAGGGTGCCTGTAGGCATTTTTAAGGCAGTTGAGAGCATCTCTAGTGGAAAACACAGCCAAAAAAATTAGGAATAGACATTGAAAATCTAAGGCTGCGTTCAGTAGGCCTCAGTTTTCGAAATTTTTTTAAAATTTTCTCATTTTTCATTTTTTTTTTGAAAATTCGTTCGGTAGTGAATTTTCATTTTCAAATTTTCAAAAAATTTTCAAAAAATTCTCAAAAAACAGATAGATAAATTTGTAATTTTCAAAATTCTCAGAGGACTGAAATGAAAATAAAAGAAAACTTCAGGGGTCAAAGTGTATTTTCCCTAACTCACAACCACCACTGCCGATCAAAGCTATCATCTCCGGCCGCCGTCCGTATGCCTCAGATCGGAGCCGTCGTCTCCTCAAGGAGGCTTTGTTGCCGTCGTCGTCTTCGTCGTCGTCGGATCTAGCTTCTACGACTTCATTTCGTCGTAGTCGCGTCGTCGTCAAATGGAAACGTCGCCGTCTTCGTCTCTCTCGTCCAACCCGCTCCGTCGTCCCGTCGTCGTCGCCGTCTTCGTCTCTCTCTCGTCCAACCCAACAAACACCGTCGTCAGATCTAAGCAAAAAGGAGACGACGGCGAGCTCTGATGGTGGTGGTGGCGGCGACGCTGGAATCTCAAGGTCGCCGATTCGATTCGCTCGATAACGAGAGCTGATCCGTTTGGGTGGTGGTGGCTGACGGAGGTCCGATTGGGTGGTGGTGGCTGACGGAGGTCCGATTGGGTGGTGGTGGCTGACGGAGGAAGGATTTTTGGGATGTTTGACTTATAAATTAGGGATTTTGACCGAAAATGAAATGAAAATTGGCCATTGAACAAGTTTTTAAAAAAAAAATAAAAATGAAAATGAGATGAAAATTGGTAGTTTTCGAATTTCGGAAACAAAACGAAAAATTTCCTTACTGAACGGGACCTAATATTTTCTCTCTCCCATCCCTCATTCCATGGTTCCTTTCTCATCATTCCAACTTCCACTTTTTTATATTTTATTATTAAAAATATAGGACAATACCCTCACATATATACCAATAAATTATTTTGTTTAATTTTAGTTCATCATAATGTATTGAAGTTGAGACTTTGCAATTGATTGCAATTGAACTCAAATTTATATGACTACTAATTTTTATCAATTCTACCTATGTGTCATTGATGTTGTAAAATTTTTGGAATCCAAAGTTAGGACTACCACTATGATATGCAAATGCTCTAATGATAATCATTCTGTAGAGGTTTAGTGTATGATCATTTAAAAATCTTATATACAACTAGAAGAATAAAATTGATCATTCTCATTGCATATTTGATTCGCGAATCGAAACTCAATACATTTTTTTCCAATATTTATCTGCTAAAACAGAGAATAACATGGTGTTTTGGAAATTAAGCTCAATACACTAATTACTACCTTTTTTAATAGAAATTAAGAGAGTATGAGTTACAATGGACAGGAAGCAACAATATCATAAGATGATCTAAGTTCTAAACAGGAAATGATCTAAATCCAGCAAAATTTAATACACTAATTGGTTAATCATTTATGATCACCACTCATAGTACTCGAGAAAGTATCTGTGTTGTTGGGCCTGTAAATGAGCTTTTTCTGTAAATGAGCTGTAGCTTATGCTTTGTGTGACTTTACAATGTAATTGTGCAATTTTACTTGTAGTCAATACATTTTTGTTTAATTACTTTACATAATATATTTTAAATTCTTGTTCCATATAACAACATTTATTGGAAGGACAGTTCTGTAAATATATTTGTATTTGTTTTCAGGTTGTTATATATAGTATCCTACACATTATTTTGCCAAGAGATTTGTATCTAGAAACCACTTGAATCAGGTATTGACCTATATATGTACTTGAAATGAAACAGAAGGTTATTATGAAAATATATACCTTGCGTAAAAATTGCAGGAAATTATAAATGTAAATTTTAAAAAATAAACGTCAATATTTTGAAACGAATTGAGGAGCAGGTGAACATTTATAGTCCGACCGGCAATGGGGATGTCGGTCGGACGCCCTCATGACGGTGATTAACAAAAAAAAACTTTGAACCGGCAATGGGATTGCCAGTCAAAGCCTTGAACTATTGCCGATCAAAGCTTTTTTTCCTTCTCTTTTCCTCTTTCTATTATCTATTGTGGAGCATAAAAAAAAAGTTTTGACCGGCAATGGCATTGCCGGTCATAGCAATGTAATTAACTTCCCTAAAACATGATTAGTAAGACCGACAATTCTATTACCGGTCCGATTACATGATGTTCACCTCCCCTTATTACTGTACACAAAAGTAACGCACCCGTAAAAATTGAGTGTCACATGAGTTTAACGTGAATTCATGGGAAAAAATGTTTTTCTTCAACTATCCTTTCAGGGGACCCAGCATAGAAAATAGGTGGACATAGATTAAGAATAGAGAGGAGGGAAGAGAGAATGTTGGAGAGGGTAGTTAAAAAAAAATTAAAAATATTATGTATATCAGAAAACTTTTTTTTTTTTTTAAAGTAATATCAGAAAACTTATAGTGAGATGAGTGATGATGTAATATTTTAAAGGTTGTTCGGCAGGGTATGATAAGTATTTTGAGCAAATTTTTTAATAGAGTTTTTTAACGATTTTTTTTGGTAAAAAAAAAAATATCAACTAAGAAACTTAAATATTTCAATACATGAATATTCAATAAGGTTTCTTATATTTTTAATATAATAAATTATTTATTTAAAGTTAATAATATTATTTAAGAATAAATAAATAATATGAGAGATAATGTTTTGACCAATCAAATAGGAGAGATGTGAGTTTTTTATATGAAAAATTCACTTGTAATCATTTGAAAATTAAGAAACTTTCCAAACTTACTCCAATACATATATACAAGAATTTTTTATTATTTATGTATCATATAAGAAAATTATAAGAAACTTATATTGAAGGTGGTCTTAAATTATATTATTTTTTCTCTAGTTTATAGTCGAGTACTTAGATATCATGATTTTATTTTAATTATTTTATATACCATATATATATATATATTATATCGTAACATGTTTTTTGACATTGCATGTGAGTCAGAGATTAATGCCTTTAGACTAATATTGTTGATGATTTATTTAGTTGACTCTATTGGATGGATTTGAGACAATTTGTTTTGTTGTTATTGTATTCTTTTCAAGGTGACCCATAAACTATATAAGCAACATAATAACAATGAAAAAAAAATTAATCCATGGAATTGTCGAAACGCTCCTTAACGACTATTTAGACCCCAATTACTAATATTCTAGTTGGCTATAAATATGCATATCATCCACTAGTAAAAAGGCACAAGGGTGGAGCATTAATTTGCATACTTATAAATTATAAACTTTCACCGGCCATATTAGATATTGCTTTCCCAACAATATTATAGTGATGGAATTAGGCCAGGAAGGCTTTACTCAAGATGGAACTGTGGATCTCCGCGGTCGACCTGTCCTTGCATCTAAAACCGGAAGATGGAAAGCTTGTGCTTTCCTTGTTGGTAAGATGAAATTTTGAGAAACCAGTTTTTCTTTCAAGCAAAAATATATTTATATATATTCTCCTCTTGAGGAATATATATATATTAATTAGATTAATATACGCAGGGTACGAAGCATTTGAGAGGATGGCCTTCTACGGAATATATTCAAACTTGGTGAATTATATAACAACACAACTTCACGAAGACACCGTTTCCTCCGTGAGAAATGTGAACAACTGGTCGGGATCTGTTTGGATAACACCAATTATTGGTGCCTACATTGCCGATACTTACTTGGGTCGCTTCTGGACTTTCACTGTTTCTTCTCTAATCTATGTCTTGGTAAGTATGTGACCTGATCTATTTTTTTTTTGGAGTAGTAAAAGTGACCATAGAGTTGAATAAAACGCTTAAAAAACTTGTATGTTTATATAAATTTAATATTTCCTTTTTTCCTTTTCTCCAAATTTTATTTCTATGAAATATACTTGTTGAATAATTTATATATCCACTTTTAAAGTCAAAATTGACAATTAATATAGAACGGAAGGAGTATATGAATCTTTTTGGGTCATGATGATGATTAGAACTAATTCTTTATGTAATGATAGTTATCTTCACAAAATCTTTCGTCTTCCAGGGAATTTACACCACTTGTTGTGCTCATGACCTTTTCCCGAAAAGCATGTTTACCCACCACCAAATGACCAATCCGTTTATACGAGGGTCCGTCACTGCAAATGACCAATCCGTTTTGTTGTTTTGGCATGTGGGTCATCAACGAATAGCGATCAATTTTTTTATTATTGCGCCATTATGGATCGATATAGCTCTGCCTCTTTATACTTTTATTTCATTCACCATGAATTAATTTGCTTCGATATCATGAGTTTAATGGTGGTTACAGTTCCCTTCTCAGCATGTCATTCGACTTGAAAGTTGACACTACTCGATTTTGTTTTACATGTACACTCACAATTAGGCTGGTCCCACAAAGTAACAGAAACCATGTGTTTTAAGGGCTTATATTGATTGAAAATGATCGCAACTTGAAATTCTCAATTAATCAACTTGAAGCTATTGTAGTCATCGATGAGAATTTTAATTTGTCATTTTCTTGTTAAAAGTTCTCCCTGTGATCCACAAACACAAGAATATAAGCGTCATATTCAGTTTTAATTAGAAGCCACTAGCTAGCTATTAAAATTATATTATTATTCGTATTTGAATAGGGAATGGTGTTGCTCACATTAGCGGTTTCAATCAAATCCTTGAAGCCAACATGCAACAGTACAAACGGACTTTGCAACAAGGCATCTCCTATGCAAATATCATTCTTCTACTTATCACTATACATAATCGCAATCGGAGCAGGCGGAACGAAACCTAACATATCGACATTCGGAGCGGACCAATTCGACGATTATAACCCCCATGAGAAAGAGCTAAAAGATTCATTTTTCAATTGGTGGATGTTCAGCTCATTCTTGGGAGCATTATGTGCTACAATAGGACTTGTTTACATTCAAGAGAATGTAGGATGGGGTTTAGGGTATGGTATACCTACAATTGGACTAATATTTTCGTTGTTGATATTCTATGTGGGGACACCTATTTATAGGCATAAAGTCAGGAAGACTAAAAGCCCTGCGAACCAACTCATTCAAGTTGTTGTCACTGCCCTTAAAAATAGGGACCGACAGCTACCTGACGACCAAACAGAGCTTTATGAGTTTGAACCTCGCCATTACATTACTACTGGAGAACGCCAGGTTTATTATACTCCAACCTTCAGGTCAGAACTCTATATAAATTCTCTTTTAAATAGTATGATTAGATTTTAATTCATTGATAATTCTGACGAGACTTAGTAAGATAGATGTCTAATTAAAAGTTTAAGTTAAACAATGTGAGCAATATTGATGAATAACACCTATCCTCCTCAAACCAATATATATGATTTGAAACAAAAAGACTACTCTTCAACTACAATTAAATCGAAATGGATGGCATAAAAAAAAAGTGGATTTGGGTCATAATCTAAATTTAAGTTATTGAATCCGTATGTATAATATAATTGTTACTACAGTCATTATCGAGGTCTACAAATTATTGTTGGAAAGGAATCTATAAAAGGGCAATTAAACATTTGTCCAATCAAATTAAATGTAGTGTATGATTCCAATGTTACTTATGTTGCTTTTAGGACCATCCATAGGAAAGCACGTGTGCGTGACGGAGACCACCTCGATCATTGTCTTTTTTTTTAAAAAAAAACAAAACCTTTTTGTATTTCTCAAGTTTTTCAATTTAATGGAATTTGTCATCCTAAAAATAGTATTTCATCTATTTTTGAATATATGTTTTTTAAGATATTACTAATATTTTGAACAAAATAATATAAAAAATATAATATATTTTTATTTAAATTATATAATTTTTGAGATGAAGATAATAATAGCAAGATTGGCGAATAAAAACTATTTATAAGTGTTTATAATTATTCAAACATTATTGTAAATTACGATAGTCGAGTGTACAGTGTCCCTCCATACATGTGCATTATTATTGTAATTACATATATAGAATGTCTTCCATGATAAATCCAGAATAATTGGACATTTTATTCAAATATTTATTATTAGTTAATTACACTACTCTCTACAGAACAAGAACAGGTAGTTATGTTAAAAAAAAAACAAGTGGTCACTGGTCAGATCAGTCCAAGCCGATCTAGTTGTTTCTCAACAAATTATGTCACCAAACATATACAAAGAAATAAAGAATGAATTTACTAAACATCAAGGACAAAGTTTAGCGAACCGATGGATTGATCACTTGTATTTTCAGGTTCTTGGATAGGGCTGCAATGAAAGGAGATAACAGAACCGCCGCCACCTCCTCGTCGCCACCGCCATGCACGGTGACTCAAGTGGAAGGGACCAAGCTTATTTTCGGAATGTCTCTAATATGGCTAGTAACCCTAATTCCAAGCACTCTATGGGCCCAAATCAACACATTGTTTGTCAAACAAGGCACTACATTGGACCGAAGCCTAGGCCCACACTTCAAAATTCCTGCAGCCTCATTAGGAAGCTTTGTTACCCTCTCAATGCTCCTTTCCGTCCCAATGTACGATCGCTACTTCGTCCCGCTCATGCGTAGAAAGACCGGAAACCCCCGAGGAATCACGCTTCTACAGAGGCTCGGAATAGGATTCGTGATCCAAGTCATAGCCATTGCAATCGCCTACGCCGTCGAAGTAAAACGGATGCACGTCATTAGCAAAGAACACATTTTAGGTCCTAAAGAGATAGTCCCTATGAGCATATTTTGGTTGATGCCACAATACGTCTTGTTAGGGATTGCCGACGTGTTCAATGCAATTGGATTGCTTGAATTTTTCTATGATCAGTCTCCTGAAGACATGCAAAGCCTTGGCACGACATTTTTTACAAGTGGGATAGGAGTTGGGAATTTCTTGAACAGCTTTTTGGTCACAATGGTGGATAAAATTACAGGGAGAGGGAATAACAAGAGTTGGATTGGTGATAATTTGAATGGTTGTCACTTGGATTATTATTATGGGTTCCTTATAGTTATATCTACTATAAACTTAGGTGCATTTTTGTGGGCATCAAGTAAGTATGTTTATAAAAGGGAAACTATAAAAGAGGTGGATGTCGGTTGTGGACAATTGGATAGCAAGGGCTTGGAGTCAACTTCCTTAAGTCTACAAGTATGAAGTATCATAAGCACATCTTAGGTTATATGAGCAACATCTCTAGGTTTGATTAATTGGTATAAATTATTAAGTCTGTCGTACTATATACGCTCTTATATATTTTTTAACTATCCATTAAAACAGGAATAATAATGATAATAAAAAAGATTGATATAAAATTTGATATATACATATCACAATGTTTTTTTTTTTTTTTTTTTTTTTTAGACAAGTAAAACTTAGGTCTTCGAAATTGACATGTAACTAACTTTATTTAATTCCGTTGATAACCAGACACGCGATATGTCAACAAAGCATCTTCTTCCCTTAACTCCACCAATCCCCTTTTGATCTTAAAAAAAAGAACTCCACCAATCGCAAAACCATGCATAAGAATCTCACTTCAGAAGTCTAGAATTTTCAATGGCGACAGAGTTTATAAAAGTTTTCTAAGTAGGTGTAGCTTACCAACTGCCTGCAGATAATTTTGACCTTTAAAACGATCTTTCTAAATTTTGAATGAAAATATTTTATTTGCTATTCTTTTTTATACATAGATTCTAATAACTTTGACGAATAAATTAAAATTAGGTCATAACTTTCTTTCTCACCTTTTTTTTTTTTTTTTTTTTTCTTTTTTTTTTTTCCCTTTCAAAATTCAGTGATATGGCTTTTAATATTTCTATCACAACATCAACATGAAAACCTTTCCATCACCGGATATGCTAAATGGACTCATTTAAACTGGACTCCTTGAACTCATCGTATTTTGTGAGGTTTTATACGCCAAGCGAAAGGTGTATTTTGTGGCGTTTGTAAAACGTCAGAATGTGCAATGAGTTCATGAAAATGAGTCCAAAACCACCTCATCACTAAGTTCCACATAAATCGTTAAGCAAACAATAACAAACTTTAAACTCATTATTCAAAACAAGCGTGATGTTGATATGTCAATAAGCGATATATTATTTGATTTTCCTTTTTAAACTCGAGCAAAGATATACAAAGGTTGTATTTTGGGTTGAAGTCAATGCACGCGTAAGTCACTTTATCTTTTTCAAATAACTTAATGAAGTCAAATTTACCTAGCTTAAAAAAAAACAAAGTCAAAATTACATTGCTCGCCAATTTAATGTGATAGATCGACTAAAGTTTTTCAGAAGGGACCCAAAAGTTTTGAAAGTTTTTTTACCGAGTAAATCACATCTTAAAGTCTTCGGGATATAGTTACACTAACCAAATGTTTCTGCGTACACACGTACATTTTTCAATAAAGCACAAGCGTGTCCATCCAATCCATCACACTTTCGTCTTAACCAACACTTTAACAGATTCTTGAAGGAAGCCTTAAATTTTTTTTTTTTTTATTGTAACGCTAGGAAGCCTAAATTTATCTTTGCTTCAGCAATGAAAATATATCTTACACTCCTTAATTACATTAATTCTTCTATGAAATATTTTATTTAAATTCTAGTACATTTTTTCTCACTACAAATAATTCTAAAAGATACTATACTATCAAACTTCAGTAGTAATTATTTAATTATGGTGTCAAAAATTTGAATTATTTCACATACCATAATTTTAAATTGTAAGACTTTAGAAGACCCCAAAGAATATACGTACATATGTTAACTAAAGAAGTATTTGGAGTAAGATGCCAATATGAAAAGAACATTAATTTTATGAATGATTTTTTTTTTCTTTAAAGGTAAATTAATTGAATGATGTACTATATTAAAAGTAAATCAATGTTCAACGTAAAAAATTAAAGATGCCATGCACACTAAGATTTCTACGTGTTAGGTGACCTGCCAAGCCTATACAATCACTATATATAAAGCCAAAATCTGTCACATTATTTTCACAAGCACCAAATATTTCTATAGAATTCTAAAGACATAACAATGGCAAGGTTTTCTAAGGGAGTTATTGTGACTCTAGCTTTACTTGCTGTGATATGTTTTGGGATTTCAAATGCTTATGCACAGCTCACACCAAACTTCTACTCATCTTCTTGTCCAAATCTCTTTTCCACAGTGAAATCATCTGTGCAAACTGCTATTTCCAAAGAGGCTCGTATGGGCGCTTCTCTACTTCGTTTGTTTTTCCATGATTGCTTCGTCAATGTGCGTAATTAACTTATTTACTTTCAATATTATTTTATTTCCTCATGCACGTTTTAATTGTCATGCACACTCTCTCAGAAAAAAAAAGTTGGTTATATTACAACCAAGGTACGTAGAATATTATTATAAAAAAAAAATTAACGTAGGATATAAGTATTTATCTTAAAGGAAAAAATTTATTAAATAAATTTCGGTCCGGTTTTTAACTAATTAAATTTATTATTTATCGATTATCATTAAAATTGCATTTTAGTCAAATGGATGGAGTGCATAGCATTGATTAAATTCCAACCTAGTAATAGGATCAAATAGTCTTTTTTACTTATCATATCAATTCTTGCATTTTTCTCGTCATACATATATTTATGCATGCTTAATAGTTGTCTAATTAATTAGTGCTAATGAACTAAACCCGTTAAAATACAAATGACAGGGATGTGACGGATCAGTTCTACTCGACGACACATCAACATTCACCGGAGAGAAAAATGCAGCTCCTAATCGGAACTCTGCTCGTGGGTTTGACGTAATTGACAACATTAAGGCAGCAGTTGAGAAAGTGTGTCCCGGTAGAGTGTCATGTGCTGATGTTTTGGCAATTGCGGCTAGAGACTCTGTTGTCATTGTAAGTGATGATACACGGCGCACACAAGAATTAATTTTTCTATTTCATACCTCTTATGTTTTATTATTTTATTTGGACTCTAATTGATAAATGTAACCTTAATTATATATGTTTAATTATTATTTTTATAATTACCGTAGCTTGGAGGACCCAATTGGTCTGTGAAACTTGGACGGAGAGATGCTAGAACTGCAAGCCAAGCTGCAGCTAATAACAGCATCCTGCTCCTACTTCGAACTTGAACCAGCTAATCTCCAGATTCAATTCTTTCGGTCTCTCCACCCAAGACCTTGTTGCTCTTTCAGGTAATAAGAAACATATTGTCATTGTTTCCCTCCTCAATCAGGTAACCATGTTTTGAGTAGTTTAAGGTGAAAATATTTTTATGTTCCCAATTTTGCTTTCCCCTCCACTTCTTGCATCTTATATATCCGTTTTACTTCATGCACTATATATATTATAGTAGTAAAAAAAAAATTAATCATGTCATAATTTTTTAGTCTATGTAAATGAAATGACACTTTGTGTTTAGGTGGACACACAATTGGGCAAGCAAGATGCACGTCATTCAGGGCAAGAATCTACAATGAAACAAACATAGAAGCTTCATTTGCATCAACAAGGAAATCAAACTGCCCAAAAACCTCAGGATCAGGAGACAATAACTTGGCACCACTTGATCTCAAGACTCCAACAAACTTTGACAACAACTACTACAGAAATCTAGTCAATAAAAAGGGCCTTCTCCACTCTGACCAGCAACTCTTCAATGGTGGCTCCACCGATTCAATCGTACGTACATACACCAGCAACCCCGAAAAGTTTACTTTCTGATTTTGTTGCTGCCATGATCAAGATGGGAGATATTAAGCCACTTACTGGCAATAATGGTGAGATCAGGAAGAATTGCAGAAGGATCAACTAATTTGTTTGATTAATGTTTTGAGTTGAATTGTCTAATATATTATGGTGTTGTTTATGAGTGTCATTAAAGGCAGGGCTTTGAATAAACTATTGAAAGTGTTGATGTTTGTAAAACTTTTTTAGAAGATGAAAAAGTACTTGTCTTTTTTCATTTTCAATTAAGATGTCGTGAGTTCGTTATTTTTCAATGCAATTAAATATATTTTGGTATCAAACTTTTCATTCCATCCCAAATTATATGTAAATCTAAATATTTTTTTTTTCAAAATAGTTGCAATTTTAATTATTTTAATAAAAAAACATGTTCTTTTCATTTTATCCACACTACCACGTATATATAATATTTATGTGTACATTAAACAAATTAGTTCAACATATAATTTTTAATTTATTTTAAAATCAAATTCTATAGTGATTATACCACATTCATCTACAAAATACGTAAAACGCATTTGGGTAATTTTTTGGATAAAATAATGAGCAGTCTCACACAAAATTAGGTTAAAATTAAGTTGACCACTAACTGTTTCAACACATATTTACATAATGCATTGTATATACATCACTCATATGCTAATGCTTACTAATATTGTGTTCGTCAAATTTACTACTTTCGTCTTTATTTTCTTGATTTATTTTAAAGACAAATATTTATATCTATTTTGGGAGAGAGGAAATAATTGATTTAAAATATTTAGACGGGTCTCAGACTTCACGACTAGGTTGATATGGATACTATGTTTATGAAGAAATCGCGGAAAGTAATCTTTAATAACCCATGCAAATACAATTTTGATTTATTTTTGTGATAACTGATTTTATTGATAAATATTACGTTTCAACGTACTTTCATCATAAAAATTACCAGGTCCCATGAAAACTCAGAGACACCTCCATGTGCCATTCGAGAGGTTTTTTTTGATAGCAGTTGAAAAAGAATACAATAAGAGCGGCCTATGTTGTAAATCAGTATTACGAGTTTTAAGTACTATTGTAGTTACCGGAATGAAAAACAGAGTTTCAACTTCTCCGCAAGAGTTTGAATGGAAAATAACAAAACCAAAACTGTAAATCCAATCCTAAAGCTAAAGTTTGAGAGTGAAGAAAATTTCATTCTAATAAACACAAATAGGAGCAATTCCTACAGCATCTATTAAGATCAAAACCAAGAGAGAAGAGATAGAAAGCATAAAACTTTGTAAATAAACAAGTGTTTGAATGAAAATATCTTTGCTTTCATTAATTTTTGGTGGCTGCTTACAAGAGTCTTTAAATACTTGAAATCTTCACGAAATCCTATTTTTCTTTGTCCTAACATGTTAACAGCTGGCGCTATTCTATTTGATGAGAGCATCAACGGCTCGAAAATGATGAAAAGCAAAAAGCATAACTACTTTTTTTGTCACAAGGCGACAGTAATAACTAGAGTTAACTAGAGTGAAAATGGTAAAGTAAATACTACCTAATACTGTAATTTATTTTCTTGCATAAACACCTTTTCGTCTTGTGATAGACTCCTTGTGTTGCGTTTGAACAAATCGCCCAGTTACATGCTCTGTTTTGGCTCTTCTTGAGGCATACTCAACATTACTTGTTCTTCAAGTCAGTAGTAATTCACTTTGTCTTTTGTTTTCTTCTATTGCTTCTTGTAAGCAGCATTGTAAAGAGATTTCATTCAAAGTCTTCTGGATATTCTCACAAAGTAAGACGCATCTAAGTAAGCTTTCATCTTTACCAGTGATGAGCTTGTTGACATAGTCGAATGAAGTCACAAGTCGATCGTTTCATTCGACTTTTGACCCTACTCGACATGACTCCAATTTATTTCATGGACTCGACATGCTAAAATACCCAAATTAAGAGCTAGACTGTGAACCTGACTCAAATTAAATAGCCGATATCAACAAAATTCAATGCTGTGAGTACAAACCATGCCTACTTATTCATCAACATTATGTTCAATTTCATCCTAAGACAAAATAGACTCTGAAAAAAGCAAAAGGAGAGACAATAAAAATTCATACCAATTAACCTGTCGATATCGAATTTGCTCATGATTTTGATCAGAAACCCTATCTTCTCAACCCCTGCCAATTTGAATCAGGCATCATCGCTTCTAGAATTTGAGCTTCTTTGCTTCCATTGAGAACCCTAATTTTGACTTCTCCCACCTTTGACTTCTTTACATAGCTAACCGATCCGGTCCGGTCAAGTTGAGCCGAACCACCTGCAAAGCACACAATTTCCACTAATCTTTCCGTCAATTTCATTTGATTTCAGCTTTGATTCAAGCTTCGAGTTAATATTGAGATGAATTTTGGTTTTTACACCAACTTCTGTCCCAACTGAATCAATTCTTTCCTTCAATTCGATTTCGTCAATTTTGTCAATTTCATTGGTTCGTTGGATCACAATGTGATCAAGTTTCAATCTAGAATGAATTTTGACAATTAAGTCAACTTCTTTCCTTTCATCGACAAATTCACCGGTACCAGTGATTTCGTCAATATTTTCATCAATTTCTTGGTTAAAACTGAGATGAGTTTTGATAATTTTACCAACTTCTTTCTCCTTGATCACAAGATTAACCTTTCGGTTCACCTTATGAACCAACCAATCAATTGCTTTAAAGGATTGAGTTTTAAGCTCCTCCAGCTTTGATTTTGTTACAATCACGTCCTCAACATGAAGTGCGTGCTCAGTTGAGTTCCTGATTGTCTTTAAATTTGACTCCCCCAACTCAAATGGACAATAGTACATTATCATGCCTGCAAAGAGAACGTTCGCATTAAACTGCTCAATAAAAAACTCAAATGGACAATAGTACATAAAAAAATCATCATAATTTTATCAGACGCAAATAATCAAGCGGTTGCTTACTGCCTGATAACAAAAATGAGATTACTTGTCGAGTGCTTCGAGGTACTTTTGCTTTCTAATCTCAAAGAAAATCTTCATCGAGTATCATCAACCTTTGTAAACCCTGCTAAATACTTCTCCACTTCCTCCCATTCCCCATTAGTCACCATTTTCTCGAAATACCTCATAAGGTTACTGTGGAAAACAATTGTACTCCCCGATCACTCCCTCGAACAATACGAGTAACTATGTCGGATATCTTGCTATAAACTCTCTTCTCCCTCACTTGCTGACTCGATCGTCATAGTGCTAACTTTAGGGACCCCCACCTTGTTCTTCTTGTTTTGCATGCTTTGAAGTCACTCTTGTTGGAAGAATTACGTGTCGCAGTATAATGAAAAATGACTCCGGCCTTGAAATAAATAATCCTTTGGTAATGGAAGAATCAATGCAGTCGAGGCGTGTAATCACTGTCCTTAAGGAAAGATTCCGTCCTTCCTGGATAATATCCAATTGCGACGAGGCTCAAGGAATAAGTATGACGGTCTTCCCTCCAAGATACAACTCGTCTATAAGTCGCACACCAATGACGAGACTAGGACAATGTTATTTGGAACTATCTCTTAATAAGCAGAACACTTTTATAATTAATTTGATTAAGTGAAAAACAAATGTGTTTTATGAAAAACAAGAAGAATCGGGAATAGATTGGTTTTCCATGCGTTTAAGGAAATCAAAGGCACATATATTTAAGGAAGAAAAATAAATATTGTTTCAATGGTTGTATCTTTTGAAAACAAGACAACTGTTTAAATTAATTATTTTTAATTAAATCAAAATCAATTAAAACACACTTAAAAAATATTCTCGATTCGAAGTGTCTTCTCATATATAAAATATTTCTAATTTAAATAAAATTACAACAACTCTTACCATCTCTACTCAAACTCCAAGCTCTACATGTCTCTGAAAAAATCAAGTATTTTTGAAATTTAATAGTCTTAACTCTTTTCGATTAAATCATTTTTAAAAGCAACGTAATCAGTTACAATTCAAATCTAATCTGACAATCACTTATATATATGTCGATTTTATCAAAGTGATTCAATAAGATATACAAATGATCTACTTAAGGATAAATTCAATCTCAAATATAATATTTTATTCTTAAACTAGATATTAAACGACAACGGATAAACAACTAGTACTATTAAAATAGTTAAACTACTAAAGTAACAATCCAAGTATTATAAGTGTAAAACAATAGTACTTCAATGCCTAAGACAGTTTATAACTAATAATCAACTGACAGCTCTGAGTACAATAAACTATGTAAGATAATCTAGTACTTGTTCAGACACTACTGAACTAGTACTTATAAACAACTACAACTTACAAAAAAATTAAATGTAGTATAAAACAAGTGTTAGTTCAATAGGAACTGAATTAGACTTACAGTTGACTCTTAAGTTCCTGCTGATGGACTTCAGTTGAGTAAGTTGATGACATATAAGTCCTTCCTCAGTCGTACAGATCCGGAGTTAGTGCCTTTCAAGCCGAACTAACTCAATCTATAGAATATTGAGTTAGTGCCTATCTGATCTAATTCAGTTGAGTTGGTACTGAACCAGAACTTTCAGATCCGACTCAGTTAAATGAACACTGAATCAGACTCGTCAGTAACAGTTGTTGATGAGTGAATCTATAGATCTGATGATCTAAAGATCTAATGGGATGTACGTGCTATGATATGTTTGTGATAAAGATCTCTCTAAATAAATGTGCTTTAGGCTTAGAGACTTTAACCGAATGAATTAGTCTTAACTATTGAAGTTAAACTGATTTAAATGACTGACGTATAAAAGATAAGTCTCTCTAAGACTGGTGTCGAGGTTTGGAGACTTACAAAGAAATCAAACAAATAAATACTAAGTTAACGTGCATGTTGATTTGACAAATAGATGTAACACCTCAACGAGTAGCGACTCGACCAGTTGTTATGATTTGGTGGATGTGTTAACAATCCTGAAACAAATAGAGATCTGCTCAGACTTGTAAAATATGATTAGATGAATAGAATAGTTTTCTCTTAGAATAGATCAAACTGTTGGAGCATATAAACGTTGTAGTTTTTGGCACAATATAGATTAAACAAAAGTAAGAATAGTAGAGATTAAACGTGAGAGATTCAATACTAAACAAATATCAACTTTTTTTAAATTTATTCTATTAAAGATATATCGCGGTTCGACGTTAAATAGCCAACACCTACGTCTGCGGACCAAAGGGCATGGTAGAAATTGCTTACAATGGGGAGAGTAATATAACCTGAATTACTCAGATGCGTATACAAGCCACACATCAAGACTATTGTTTGTAATTCGATTATCTTCTATGTAAATTCTAGACCTAGGACCGACCTATTCTAGGACCCTACCAATAACGAGCCATGGCCGGCTAGTACTCTCGATCTCTATACTCCACTCTATGAATCTGGAGAATTTGTGGCAACAAACTAAAGGGTAGAGTGAATGGACGTCACTCTACATTCCTCGTGCTCCGTTTGTGCAAAATCTTTTGGCTGGAAATCTGTCTTCTATTTATAGTCCCTCAATAGTTTGGTCGTCACTCTTAGCTGATAATGCAAACGATATGATTTGATATGTTTTTATGATCCGATCTCCGACTTTTTTATTCCATATTGTGCTTGATTGACAAGGAACATATTGCAATATTTGTTTTCTTTTCTATATTTAATCCTGTTTCCTTTTTGGTTATTGATCCCTTGGTACATGTAGTTGTGTTCCAGTTGTTCATTCCCCCATGTCATCGATTCTTATTAAATTTATCCCAGTCGTTGATTCCTCCATGTCAACGATCCTTATTTAATTTATTCTTTCATTACATTAATCATGATGCTTCATGTGACACCCTCTCGTGATTTCCCTCTAAGGATGGGAGATCACTCGAGGGGCGTCAGGGGTTTTATTTTTAATACTTATCAATTTAGCAAATAAATCTTTATTCGAGATTTATATCCTCCATAAAATATTAAAACATAATTAAGTATTTTAGTTACATATAAGTTTATAACCATAATAAAAGCCAGGTTAAGTCTAAGACACACTTCGGTACAAGTGCCGCCTAGATGAGTTATTTAATGAAGATAATTATTATGCTCTGCTCGAGGTTGTTGAGTAATCTATCACGGTCTCCGAATGAGATCATGTGATAGTAGTCCTCAATGGTATTTGCCAATTATTCGTTACTTGTAAAAATTTTATTCAACGTTTATGAGATATAATATCTCGTGAGTAGGCCGTTAATTATAGGAGAGTTTTTTCCTCCCTTATATATATATATTCTAGATGCTACCCATGATAATATTTGAAAATATTATCATGTAATGCATTCACCAAAATCTTACCTGGTCGGATAGGCGAGTCGATGATTTTAATATTAAATAATTTTATGTATTTAAAATCAAAATCAACTTTCAATCAATTCAGACAATCATAAATAAGTTATTTATTTTTACTATATGGTAACTACTTTATCCCACTTATCGAACCTCTACCGGTGACCGATAAAGTATAGTTTCCTTAGTTAGAACAACGACCTTACTACTCCTCAACGAGGCTCTAGTTGAGCTTCTGAACTACGGCCCGTATACCCTCCGTAGCCCAGCGTCGTGCCATGACAACCCTTCTAGACATTCCGTAGAACCAACGTGGATTCCTATCGTGAGTTTCGTCGAACTCAAAAATCGATTTATGTATTTTATCCGAATTTTCCACATGTATATACATGTAATAGTAATTTATTATAAATCTTTAAGGATATTTATCCACTTAATTCATTTAAAATTATTTCCGGATATTTTCTCCCAAATTATATGTATATGATTATTTATCATATAATTCATAATATTTTTCCCCAAAATATATACATATATATAAATATCTATTTATTTCTCCATTCGTATATATATATTTATATATATAATACAACCAATTCGAGGTAGTTATTATATATATTATATACAAACATTATACATGTAGTACATAATAAAAAAATATACGCTTTATATAATTAAAAGTCTACTCATAGTAATGAAGATCGATAATTGCTAATAGATTTTAGCTACTTCTCCAATGTCGCCCGCAGTTTCGTTACCTACTAAACGATATATAAAAATCATTACTTTCAAATTTTAAGATAAATAAAATGACTTGTTGTTCTTCTTTATTTGACTTGATCTTTAACTCATATTAGTATTTACTATGAATTAAACCGTACACGTCACACTCTCGCAATAACTCTAAGTTACTTTTAAAACATTTCTTTAATTATATTCTAAAATCAATTTTTCCTTAATCTAATTATTGAATTAAATACTTTTATAACATAAAAATATTTAGAAAATTTGCACAATATTCTTAATCATGTAAAATAATATACTTTAATCTTTCCATAATATTTTAAACTGATTTACTACTCCAAATAATTTTTAAAACAATTAATTACATTAACAATATATCTTTTTAACTCTAATTTATCAAAAATCGAAATAAATTAGATTTGTTATCTTAAAATTCCAGTTTTCACATATTAAGTTCAAAACAAGATTTTTAACCTACTATAAAAATTTGGTAGGTTCGAGACCAGTAAAACTGTAATTATTAGCTTCGAAAGATATATTAAATTCTGATTGGTTTAAAATAGGTTTGTTTTAAGTTTGGGTGGAAGATAGGTTCAGATTTGGGTTCAGTCTAGGTCTGGACGGTTTGATTTTTTAATTGGACCGACTGAACCAATTTTAAAACGCGTAAAAGACTTAACTGTCCTCGGTTCAATCGGTAAGCTTAAGTCATTTCCGTAATTATTTTAAAACAATCAGGGTATTATAGTCATTTACTACTTCGAACTGAATTAGTTTAATTATAAATACTGATTGAATCGGGTTGTTCAGTCAATCGTCTTCTCCAACCGACATATGCGTTTTCTCTCGCCGATTCAGCCTCGTCGACGATCCGACGATTCCGGCCGTCTCCGACCATGAGATAGGTCTCTTCCGATTGATTTCGACATGTAGAGTCCAAAAATCAGGTTAGTTTTCCATGATTTCTCTCCGTTCGTAAGTTTTGACAGTATAATCTTCCGTAAGCTTGTTACAGAAGAATTTTGGATTGAAATTTATTGTAATTGAGACTGTAAATTAGACTGGTTGTAATTTGAAATTGGATTGTGTTTGTCGGCAGAAGTTGTATTTTGCATTCTGTATTGGTACAAGTCTGCGTATACTTACACTCAAAAAATGAGGATTGAATTATTAAAAACATTGATGAACTCTAGCTAAGTAGCTCAACTACTGATCTATTGTAGTCTTTTGACAATGGGACTAAGTTGAAAATGTGGTTTGTACTAGCAAGATAAGAAAATATTGTCCGACAAGGAGATTGTATAATTTTGACTAATGGAGTAGTTTTTTTTAGGCAATCATAAATACTTCTTTTGACAAATAGTTTTCACTTGTGTGATATATTTGTAGTCGTAAGAGAGTGAATTGATGAGATGTTTTCATTTCGTATATGTTAAAATTTATACTATTTTAATATTAATTTATTAAATTAATAGCGTCAAAATCGTTACGCGAAAAAAAATAACTACGGCTAATCGCAATATCTAATTATAATATGCGTCTGAATTAAAATACGTGTGTTACAATTCATCTCAACAATCTACCACTCTGATTTATTAACTACGATAAAATATTATACAATTTGATTACCTCTTCTTAATAATAAAAAAAATGACAATACATGATAATGTTACTCGACGTATATGCACTAAATATACACATTCACAACTTCTAAAAGATCACATCTGAAATATCATAAATTTAAGAACATGTTAAGTCAATCCGAAGAAGATAAACTTGAATTTAATCATCCAATGTGAAAGCTCACATGTCTCTAGAGAGAAGATATTTTATCAGATCTAGCTAAACAAGTACAAAAGAATAAATATCATTAATTTTTATTTTTTTTTAGTTTTTCACACAGTTATATGATCATGTCCAAAATTCAAAGGATACATTTTAGTTTATTTTATGGAGGAATTTTTTTTCGCCATCTATTTTCCATCATCAATATTTTACTTCAATTTTTTCATCCCAATTTTAGGCTACTGACTAGACAATTTTCAGAGATATGTACCAGAAAATAATATTTTTTCTAAAAAAATAATTGCGTAACAATAAATTATGCCTACAAAATAAACTATAAAATAGACTGATAACATAATTCACTAATATGCAGAGAATTTTGAAAACATCATAAAAAGATGAATCGGAGCTCTAAATATTTCCAAGAAAATTGAGCATTTTCTTTTAAAGAAGCTATTATAATTGTAAGGATTTTTAGTGACAAATTTTTTATGATTTTGTCATTACAAATGAATTAATTTGTATCTCGATAACACTACAATGAAATAGTAGGAGGTTTTGAGGAATAACATAATGATACGACAAATTAAACAGTTCATTTCGAGTATCGAGTGAGTTAAAATAATTTAATTTGTAATTGAATAACCATAAGATAGAAGCAATTTTGTAAAAATTAAATAAAAGGTTCATGTTTTGTAAGACACACTCACTATATTGTATCCATTTATACCTTGTCTTTTACATTTATAGCACTAGAATACTGCACTATCTTATCATCCACTTTCTTATACTCGTATTGAAAGACACATGCCAAATAAAAAATAAAATTTAGGACCTCATTCTAGTTAAAAGTCAATAGAAATAGTTCAGCTTGTTTCTATTCACCTTGTTGCTAGCCAACCATCCACTGCTAGCTTTATTCACAACATGTACCATAATGGAGCTCATAAAGTATCATAATCCTAACGATAACCATGATATGGCTGTGCCCAAGGCTCTCATCCCAGATGGGTTCTCAGAGTATAGAAAGTTTGGTAGACCTACTACCGCGAACATATCTGCAAACCCAAATATTACGTATTGAAATGAGAGCCAAAACAAGCTAATGGGCAAAGCTTTAGTGGAATTAACCATATTTTGCTCTATGGCAGCATTTTTGCGGAGTGTTTCTATAATTCCAGCTATTCCCATTGAAATCGCAGAAAGTAGTAATACCACACCAATCCATTGAAGAGATCGGATTCCTGTTTGAATTCCTGTGAACCTTCTTACAAAGGGGACAAGTATGCAGTCGTAAATTGGGATTGAAATTAACATGAAAAGCATAGGAATGACATGGATGGATGCTCCGGGAACTTTAAAACCAAACAAATCACGGTCTATTGTATTTGCTTGTCCGATAGAGAATGTTTGCAGTTGTGCAAAACATATATTCATGAGAACCGTACACAACATAATAGGAAGCATACGGATAATGTGCTTAGTTTCTTCGACTTGTGTGATTGTGTATTGCTTCCAAGGGTTAGGAACGATTGATGTCGATGAAATATCAGTCCTTACGATCACAGCTCGATCCAAGAATCTGAGATGAAATTAATATTATATATATTTAGATGCAAAATTAATTATGTGGAAATTACTCCACTTTATATTAATTATATAATATCTATATATATGTTTTGATAAAGTGAGGAATTTCATATATACAAGAAAGATTTTATATTTCATGTATACATAAGAAAGTTGTTGTAGAGTATACCTGAAGTGGTCACTTTTTTGAAGAATTTCAGTTTCCGTCCCCCTTCCTTGTTGTAAATCTCATGTAACTCTTGTGCTTTATCAGGCACTACTAATTTTGCATTTCTTATTGCAGCCATAGATACCTGAATTTTTTATACAAATAAAGTTATAAACATGAGACCAAATATACCGCCTATTGTGACACGGAAGAACAACCAGTTGAAGTAAGTTGTAACCTTATTTGCCTCTATAAACTGTTCCACCCCAAGAGCTAATACAACTGGTTTAACGCCACCCACATGAAGTGCCATAAGATATAAACCAACATAGAGGATCGCTTCTTGGCCACTGCTTGGTGTTTCACATTTATAAGCTTCGTCTCGTGCAACCCCTACACATGGGGTTGGCCTTAGCTCAAAATATGCTTGTACTGTTAGAAGGGTATATCCCTGCCATATTCTTTTTTTAGTATAGAAAAGGTATGATCATCTCCTCATACAATGTGGCGCCCGTTCCTAACCCCATCGTACTGAGATCGAGGACGGTGCCACTTTTCTATTTCTTTATCTTTAGTTATTCAATTATACTTTATCTTTCTAAATTATTCGTTATTTAAACATGATATAACTTCTCAATTTCAAGTTGAACACACATAATTATACATATTAAGCCTTTAGAGAAGAATATTATATGAATTATGCAAATTACACACCAAATTTAGTTAAATGACACGAAGGAATCCTAATGCCGCAGAACCCACCTTATTCTTTCTCACACTTGTCGACGTATCACTAAGTCTTTCATATCGGAACACCACACTAGCCTAAAGAGAAAGAAACATTTTGTAGAATCCGTAAGCTATATGCTTAGCGAGGTTGTTCATTTTAAGACAAATCTCGATGTTTAAATCATTTCAAACTTTGATTCAACTCTTTTATGAAATATTTTTTTCGTAAAATATCTTTATCTTTATAAATATTGATATAAACTTTAAATCAATATTAATACTTATTTGAGATATTTTTTTTTAAATTTTTACTTTATACTTTAAGTGATCTTTATGATATATTGTTTAAAGTATCAAACCCAATCTATGAAAATCAAATAAGGGATCTATAACAATAGTAGCCAGGTAATAAAGTGATCCTGCTACATATTGGCACAACAACGAGTGTGCACCCTAACAGAAACTAGCAATATCATGAAAGGTTGTATCATCTGATCAGAACTAAACGCGGGTCGCATAAGGACCTAGTACTCTTTAAGGATTGGGTCGCCCGTACTCGACTGAATCCTGGTCGCCCGTGCATGACCAAAATAAATTTACGGGGTTCGTTCATATTATACTACTGTACTATAAAAGCAAAAGTTTTGCTTTGAGGGTTTTTGGAGGTTCTCTCTAGTTTTTAAATCTATATATTTTTATCTATATATATAAAGATATAACTATGCCATCTTATTTACGATTCATAAAACATCGAAAATTTCGATAAGGGATTATATGACATAGTTCTTAATTGAAAAAAATTAAAATATTCATGTAGTGAGAAATAAAATAACTCACATGTATTACTTTACCGAAAAGCGTGACTCTATTGTCCACGTAACTTATCAACCTGTAAGAAATCGTCGACTATTAATAATACGTCTAATTAAACTATTTCGAGAAATTTACACGAATTTAATGGTACACGTCCCACACG